>NC_069499.1:157504174-157781674 GCF_027579735.1 Bombina bombina
TTCTTTTGTGTACCTGAACTACAAAAGTGTTGATCAAAATATCTTTTAGATAACGTAGGTTCGTGATTTTTCTTGAAATGGGTTTCCTGAGTCATTATTATATCTATTTTCCTTTTATAAAAGTCATAAAATGCGATCGATCTCTTCTCTGCTGAGAGGAAACCTTTGACATTTTGTGTAGCTATGTGTATATTACCTGTTGTTGGGTGAGCTGTCTGAGTCATCTTGGAATTTTGTACTATGTGTTGAGGAGTTGGATAGTTTATAGGAACCCACAAGGACACTAGGGGGTATTAATTATATTTCTACTTGCAATCTAGGGATGTACAAGTCCAGAAAGGAGACCTATGGGAGAGGAAGACAGTTAGGTGAGGTAGAAGGAAGGGAAGGGTATAGTGTTAGAGAAGAATATCAGTATAGATAAGAGTATATATAGCAACAACAATATCAACTGTTTGAAATATAACACAATAGTAAGTCTTACAATAGCTTCCTTTTCAAATTTAGTGTGGGAGCTGTATGTTACAGACCGGGTGTTTGAAAAGCATGGGGCTGCATAGAAATGCTACATTTAGTCTATTAACGGCCTACTGTCTGATATCATGTTTTAAGCTAGAATTAAGCAATAGGTAAAAGGTCTTTATCTACTTCGTGACGTGTTTACTAAATTTCCTGACCATGCCGTGTCTTATGTCTATATCTCATTAAGTGGTCATTATAAATCTTGCGCTAGCGACATTAGTAAAAGCATCTTCTAAACAGGGTATTGTAAAAGAATTTGGCGGTTACTATGAAATATGTAAATATAGAAGCCTGTATGCATTCGTTCTATTCTTGCTTAGGGTGATAAGATTAGGCAGTAATCATTAGACTTTTAAGGTTTGATTATGCGACTATAAGTGGTAGTCTTCGACTTCCAGTTATTTATGTCAAGGAAGAGGTGTGAGTTTCTGTATCTATACGTGGTGTTTAATAAGCTAAAGTATGCTAATGGGGTGTTAGGGAACATCTATATGAGTATTTTGGTACTGTGGTGAAGCGAAAAGTAACACCTATAACACAATAACATTTAAACATATTGATCAACATATAGTAAATTGAGTTTAAACAAAACTGTTAAGTGGTAATAAACTTAAGAGTACATTTAAATAAACTGGTCAACATAAAATGAATAAAACTCTTTTGCAACTCAAGTAGATTTGTTTCATCCACATTAAGGTGTCTATATTTTTCTCATAGGACCATCCGTATGATTTTTAATGAGAAAGTAGTCCCCTATCCCTCCCCGGGTAAACCAAAGGGGGACAGTATTATCAAGCCTCTATGATTGAACTATTAGGTATAACGATGAACTACAGTTATAGAGAAAACAAATGGACATTTATAGTCAAATGGGGTGTTGGGGAACAGCTACATGGGTATTCTGGTACTGTAGTGAAGTGGTAAGTAGCACCTATAACAAAATATAATTTAAATATATTGATCATCATATAGGAAATTGAGTTTCAACAAGATTGTTAAGTAGTAATAAACTTAAGAGAATACATTCAAGTAAATTGGTCAACATAAAATGAATAAAACTCTTTTGTAACTCAAGTGGATTCGTTTCATCAACATTAAGGTGTCTATATTTTTCTCATAAGACCATCTTTTGATTTTTAATGAGAAAATAGTCCCCTATCCCCCCCCCGGCTAGACCAAAGAGGGACAGGATTATTAAACCTCTTTGATTGACCTATTAGGTATAGCAATGTACTATAATTATAGAGAAAACAAATGGACAGTCATAGTTACTCATCCTGGAAAGTCTGTGTCCACATTGTCAGCATTGCTCTGGGATATCTGTCTTCTTTTGCACTGTTTATTGTTGGTATCAGGTCTTGGTCGTCTTTGTGACTTGGGATTTTCCAGCTTGTCCTGTCGAGTGTGGGGAGATGGTAAATTTCCGCTGTCTGGTGGGTTGATGTTTAGTAGGTTATAGAATCTGTTGATATCTGCCAAAGAGGAGCATTCAATTTTCTTTCCATTTCTCATAACTATGACTGAAGTGGGGAAACCCCATCGATATGGGATGTGTAATGACCTCAGATGTGATGTTAAAGGCTGAAAGTCTCTCCTTTTCTGAAGGGTTCTTTGGGATAGGTCTTGAAATATTTGAATTTTGTGACCTTTGTAATTTATGATTTGTTTTTTCCTTGCAACATTATATAGTTCTTCTTTTTGTCTATAATTCTGGAAGTGGACTACAATGTCTCTTGGAGGCATATCATCTGGAGGTTTTGGGCGAAGTGCCCGGTGAGCTCTGTCTAAGGGAATCTCCTCAGTGTCTGATACATCATTTCCAAGGATCTCACTGAATAGAGCCTGTAAATAGTCTCTGATGTCATGGTTTGCGATTGTTTCAGGGATTCCTCGGAAGCGAAGATTCCCTCTTCTTGTACGATTTTCCAAGTCATCCATTTTATCTTCAAGGTCAGTTAGATTCTGGCCTTGGTGTGCTTGGTTGGTAGTAAGTTTAGCTAATTTTTGTGAGACCACATATTCATGTTCTTCCAGAGTATCCACTCTATGACCAAGGTCTGTTAACTCTTTTTTAAGGTCTGCACATTCATCTTTAATACAGGATTTAACCTGTTCAATCAGGGCAGCCATTGCTTGATATGTGATTGGAGTGTCATCCTCATGTGTCTGGTTAATGGCTGGTCTGTCATCTATTTTGGTCTGTGCATTATCTTGATCTGGATCTTCTGCTGCGGTAACTTGTAGATCCTCAGCTTCCTTGCATTTGGAATTAAGGTCTGTTTGTTTAAAAAAGGTGTGAACTGTGTTTTGGCTATTTTGTGGTAACTTCTGTGGTCTGTCCTGTCGAGTGTTTTTTCTTTGCGACATAGTAACCTCTTTTGATCCTTATTCTTTGGTAGTTAACTTTATGGTGATGGTTGGCACTGTATCTCCAGGGGGTTTTTACCCTCACAGGGCGATTACGGGAAAAGGCAATGGAGATATGACCCGTCACCACTTAGTGTAACGGGAAAAGGGATGGAGGCAAGTGCCAGAAGAGTATATAGTAAAGGTAGATCAAATGGCCGTTATTAAGGTATGCAGTGGTGTGTTTTGTTTTCACTGTAGTTTTGTGGTATTTGGGAACTATATCCATGGTGTTGCCTTGTCAGCTGTTGAATAAAAGCCTCTTTTGGGGTGTCACATCGAATCTATGGTATACCAGCCAGTAAGGTGCAGTTAGTGAGCAACCGGTCTTAAGCCCAAATTATAAGTGCGTCACAGTGTTTTTATCTGAAAGTCCTGTTTAGGCTTTTTATCCTTCTGCTCTTTCTCTAGTGCATTAGCTGTTGTAAACTCCTGCTGTTATGCTTAAGTCAGCCTACAGTAGCTGCTGGACAAGTTAGGGCCTTGTGTGTTAAACGTTATGAAGCGTGTAAAAAAAATAGCAGGTGTAGTTTTAAATAGCTCTGTATAAAGTAAATGCTGGAGGCGCTGTTGATGGCTTTCGCCGGTCTTTCCTCAATAAAGAGTCTTTTATGTACTGAAATGCCCCTTGGTGCGATCAGCTTATCTTGTGTTTTGGTGCGTGTGAAATTGTAATCAGCACTTTTTACTCACCGACTGCTACTTGAGTTGTTCGCCGCCTGTGCTGTTCCAAGTGAAACGGCAGCCGCCAATCTTATTTAAGTGATCAGAGTTGTGTTCTCCGGTTATTAATGGCTGATGTTGGAGCGCTGGTCTGGGTTGTCCTCCTCCGTAGCATTTTCTGGCTGAGCAATGCGCATGGAGTCAGGATCGCGATATAGGCCTTAAGCCTAGAGGAGCCCGTCTTCGGCCAAAAGCGTCTTCTGGGTACCTAACTGACCCTAAATGTGACCGCTGTGGTGGTAGCTGTAGGCATTAGTCATATGCTGCAGGCCAACTGTTGATTCTGGGCTGTTTCATGTTTTAACACCCGGTCTGACTACGGAGCTTCAGTAAAACGCAGCCATTCTGGTCGGCTGCTCACTCCGCCCCCCTTCATGCTCCCTTTTTGAGTGCTTTAGCACATTTTTACATTGGGCAATGGCCAAACTTGTGGGAGGTGATTACATCACCTATCTCAATGACTTTCTCTATCCGGCTCATGGGTGAAATGAGAAGCCTCATGTCTCAGCTAGGTGTTCCACTAGCGGAAGATAAAATCCAAGGTCCATGCGCTATATTGACCTTCCTGGGCTTTGAAATAAACACTTTGCAGATGATTTGCAGGTTACCCATGGATAAGGTACAAAATATGTTGGTTTCAGTTCGGGCGGCTGTGTCCAAGAAATATGTATCTTTGAGGGACCTTCAGTCTCTATTGGGTTTGTTGAACTTTGCTTGTTGAAAGTTGTCTTAAGGGCAATCCCAGGGCGTCGGACAGAATCCTTGTCTCAAGAGACATGATAGAGAACTTGAAAATGATAACAGGCGAATCAAGTGTATGTGAGATGCTGAGTAGGGACCTATGGGAGCTAGAAGCTGTTACCAATCGCAACATGCAGTGTGTTAAGCTAAACGTTGTAAGGAACCAAATGTCCTCCAGTATGCAATTTGCAATATCAGTAATAGAATGCAGACATATAGTATAACAGAATATTACAAGCAGCTTGTTCTAATAGCCTTTATAATATAGCATAGCATGCAGTCCATGACCGTTTAAAAACCGTTTACAGTCAATGTTTGCAGGGCCAGTGTATAATGAACCACCAGTTAAGCCATGCTTTATTTGCTAACGGTCACTTTGAAACTTGAAATGCTTGCACTCAATAATATCTGTTAACCACAATGGATAGTAACTTAAAGAAGCTTCAGGGATACTTCACCTTAAAGCCGTTACTAGTCACAGGTCTACAAAGATAATCGCCTTCCTCCGGTAAATAATCAACTTACAGCTCTGCTGCGATGTATGTCCGGGTGGCTTGTGTACCTGTTCAGCGTCTCCTCCATTCAAAACACTGTGCAGCTTTGCTCTACGTCACCGGAACCATAGGTCTCGCCTCCAGACTCCTCCAGCTGTGCTTTCCGGCTCTCCCACAATTGCTCTCGATGCAACTCAGGAGCGTAGATAATAGGAATGGAGTCCCAGTACTCCACGATGAATAGATAAAAACAGTCCAATTCGTTCCAGGGCAAAGAGAGCTGAACAAATGTGATCAAATAAATCCAGTGTATCCTGGAGTAAAGTTAAAACATAAAAAGTTTTATTAAGTCACATAAAAAGTAGGCAGACTCCAAAAATACAAAAAGGGTGAGCAATGTAAAACAAAGAAAAAATCTGACCGGTTTCGGTCAATGCGACCATAGTCTTAGACATAAAATACAGGTGTCAGCTGTAAGCTATTTAAAGCTGCAGCTCTACTGTGATTGGTAATTGTTAATTGTTAAAGAGAACTCACACTATTTTTTAACCCTATGTATATCAATATATGTATAGATAGTAACTGTAGAAGTGGATACTAAGGGAATTGAAGCAGCTAATGCTAGACATAGATATATATACATTGAAAGCTTACACAGCATTCCTATAGTATGATAAACAACTTTAAGGAAATGGGCCATGAACTTATAATAATAGGTATTTTAATCTATAAATTGAAAATAAAACAAAATAGAGGTATATATAAGTGCATAAATTACTTAAACAATTATTACTTATTACTGAAAATACAAGCAATATTAATAGTGATGAATCTATATACTACTGTTTCTATATCTAAGCACCTGATTCATGATATAGAATACTTAAAACAAAAATAGGCAGAAGATAATAAATAAATGGCGCATACAGTACACAGAATAAACTCACCACCCACTGGTGGGTGATACTATACCTCCACACATTAAACTCCAAGTAGTGTATAATATACAGAATAGATTCACCATCCACCAGTGGGTAATACTATACTTCCATATATTACATTCAGAGCTGTATCACTTATATGCAGAACTTAACTGTTATAAAAAGGCTCTATATAAATCAGCCTTATCTGTGCCAATAATTGATGATATCAAACTCTGAGTTGAATCCTCTAGGTAGCAGGCTACCAAACTTGTGAATCCAATAGATTTCTTGATGGGATAGAATATGAAATTTATCTCCTCCTCGCTTAATAGCCTGCCACCTAAAGGACCACAAATCTCCATTATGCTCTTCCAAAAAGTGTTTTGACAGAGCGTAAACAGCTTGGTCGTTAGATACATATGAAAGATGTTCCTTGATACGAGTACCCACCTCCCTAGTGGTTCTCCCTACGTACTGGTGGGTACATATTGTGCACTCAATAAGGTACACTAAGAATTTGCTTCCATATTTGACACATCCTTTAGTCTCAAATACTTCTGATGTACTTGCTGAGGTAAAGGTGGTGGATATGTTCATTTGATCACATGATCGACATGATCTTTTGCCACACTTGAATGTACCATTGAAGTGAAGCCATGAACTACCACTTTTAACCTTTTTAAGCATACTTGAAGATAGTAGGTTGCTCAAAGTCAAATTACATTTATATACAAAGTTACAACCATCATTAATGACTCTGCGCAACCCAGTATCCCCTCTAAGGATAGGTACATTTTTCCTTAATATATTAAATACCTGATGGTATTGGTTAGAGTATGTAGTTATCATAGTGGGTTTAGTCATGGTACCTTTATTTGTATCTTTATCTTTATTGGTTATGGTATTCTTTGTTTTAGGTTTAAAGAGCTGACTTCTATCCATTTGACTAACCTCTATGTAAGTTTTCCTGACAACTTTCTTGGGGTAATGTCTAGTAATGAGTCTCTTACTTAGGTCCTGACTTTCTTGTTGAAAATCTTCAAATTGAGTGCAATTACGTCTTGCTCTCATAAATTGTCCTTTTGCAATTCCCCTAAATACATGCCCGGGATGACTGCTATGGGCATGTAGAAGAGTATTGCCTAAAATGGGTTTTCTAAAGAGAGTCGATCGTGTTTCTTTAGATTGGCCATTGGAAGTCAGTGTAACATCTAAATAATTTATGGAGCTTTTCTTCCACTCAAAAGTGAATTTAAGCCCCACTTCATTGGTATTGAGATGATCAACAAAGGCCAAGCTTGCTTATAATCTGAAGAACAAATGATTAACAAATCGTCAATGAAGCGCATGTATTTAACAAGTGAGGAAGAGAAGATGTTGCTATCTCCATAGACGTGGAGCCGCTCCCACCACCCCATAAAGAGGTTGGCGTAGGAGGGGGCAAATTTTGCCCCCATTGCAGTTCAACGTCTCTGGAGGTAGCAAACATCATTGAACATAAAGAAGTTGTGCTGCAATAAAAATTCAATTGCACGAATCATAAAATTCCTATGTTCTTAAAACAGTGTGGTATAAAGTTCATGAAAGAAGGAAACTGCCTTGATACCAAATGTATGTGGTATGGTGGAATACAAAGACACCACATCAATGGTTAGCCAACTATATTCAGGTTCCCATTTGATCTTTTCTAGCTTGGACAATGTATGTGCAGTGTCTCGTATATAGCTGGGCAAACATTGAACTATGGGTTGTAAAAAATCATCCACCCATTTTGATAGTGGCTCTAAAAGAGAACCAATTCCTGTCACTATGGGCCTAGAACGTGAACGTTTCGGAAACATTCCTGATGCAGTTTAACGGTATCAGTGTGTGGCGATCTAGCCCAATTTCTAGTCAGACCCTGCATTTGTTTACTGATGCAGAGGGGTCTCATGGTTATGGGGCTTATTTTCAAGGGGAGTGGTGTGCCGGGCCCTGGCCATCGGAATGGAGCTCTGTTCCTCTCATCAGGAACCTAACACTTCCTGAATTGTTTCCCATTGTCATGGCAGTTTAGCTGTGGGGGCAGAGGTTGCGGAATAGATCAGTAATTTTTTGGACAGACAGCCTGTTGTACACTCCATTACAGACTTTTACAGACACTCCATACAGACTTTCTGCATCCTCGGTTACCGTGGTGCGATTGTTACAACATCTGGTTTTAAGGTGCCTACAGCTCAATATTCACTTTCCGTCTAGTTATGTTCCAGGGGTCAACAATGTTCTGGCAGATGCCCTCTCTAGGTTTGATTGGGCGACTTTTAGGAGATTAGCATCATGGGCGGCCAAAGAATGACTAATCTGTCCCAGTTTCCTTTGGCAGCTGGTGGAACCTGGCTCACCTTAATTCCCTTACTCCTCTCATCCCTCGTCCCAGCAACTTGGCGAACCTATGTTAGCTATTGGAAATAGTGGGACCAATTTTGCAGCATGAGAGGGGTGGAGTCATCAGTTAAATCTCAGGTGATGTTGTGTGAGTGGCTAGGGTGCATGCAAGCGGCAGGTTTGCGGAGAGGGGCAGTCCAATCTCGTCTGGCGGCCTTATCCTTTTTCTTTAAACTGCATTTTTTCATTAGGCAGGCTCTCAAGGGTTGGAGGCAGTTGCAGGCCAATAGGAATGATATTAGGGAGCCCATTATTCGGGATCGGCATGAGAGGCTGGTAGCGGTTTTACCTACCATCTGTAATTCGGATTTGGAGGTAATGCTTTTCAAGGCAGCTTTTGTCTTAGCATTTGAAGGCGCCCTGTGAATCGCAGAACTTGTATCCCCTTCCAAGATGCATGTCAGCAAGGGCATACAGTTAGACCATGTTAAGATCTCTCCTCCGGCAGTTTTAATTTTCGTGCCAAAATCAAAAACAGACCAAGAATCTAAGGGAGCTTTGCTCCCTTTTCCTGGTTGAGGGGATGCGTGCTGCCCTGTAGCGACTTTATCGGCATACTTGCAGCGCAGGCCTGCCGGGGGCGGTCAATTCTTGGTGCACGAGAACGGGTCAGCCTTTAACGTTTACCAGTTTCGCAGGATATTAGTGCAGGCTGCGGTGATGACCGGGTTCGACCCCTCTAGGGTAACCCCTCACTCATTTTGGATCGTAGCAGCTACGCATGCCGCTTTTCAAGGGGCGGCGGCACAAACCATTCAAAAATTGGGTCGCTGGCGCTCAAATCACTATAGATTGTATGTTCGCCTATTATAGGTAGGCAACCTGTGTTTCGGGTAAACATTGTTTTCGGGAGCTGGGTTTCTGTGTAAAGGGACACTTGTAATTAAGGCTAGCTAATTTCTGTTTCTGTTTTCTAGGTGCACACAAAGCTGCCTCGAGAGTATGGATCATTCTTTCATTCATTGGGCAGAGATACGTGCCCTCACCAAGGCTGAGGGGCAGAATTTGGGTTTTCCAACAGCTAAGGCTTCAATCCGCTGGTTGGGGTTTAGGGGTATGTGTTGGCCCCAGCTTCCTAACGTCCTTATTAACGCCCACAGGTGGTGGGGTAAACCCCACATTATTCTAATCCACCTGGGGGGTAATGGTATGGGCGCCATCCCTTCTTTACAGCTGACCAAAATTATTCAATCTGATCTAAGCTGTTAAGGGCACGGATGCCCGGGGTCACCATTGGCTGGTCGAATGTAATAGCTAGACGGCAGTGGCAATATATGGGATCCTCTAGTGCAGCCTATAGGGTCAGAAAGAAGCTAAACAGGGATGTAGGGGCTTTCGTCACTGGATCCCTAGGCTTTGTGGTAAGGCACAATGTCATTATGGCTGGCAGGCGCGAGCTCTATAGACCCGATGGGGTCCACCTAACTGATGCAGGTCTAGATTTATTTTTAGGGAATTTAACAAGGGCTCTCGCTCCCTTCCTGTAAGTCAGATCAGGTGGGTGGCGGCAAGTTATATCTGAGATGCTATCCCTTGTGGCGGGAGGTTTGCGGCCAGGAGCATACAGAGATGGCAAACAGGGGGAGTGATGGCCAGGCTGATGAGGGTGGGGCCGATTACTTCAGTTAACTGGAGTGCCCCTCCCTCCAGGTAGGTAGGCCAGGAGAACTCGGAACACCCCTAGTAGCATCTCCATCCCTCAAGCAGAGTTTTTTCTGCTGTTGCCTAAATCAGGCCGATCTCCTCAGTCGGGGGTTTAGTCTTAGTCTCTCATTTGCCGCCATCTGTATAGTCTGTCAGTTAATTTTACTATTTATTCCTAAGTTAATAGGTTAATAAAGAGGACCAGTGATGGTCCAAATTTTACCCAAAAACATTGTGTCCGTCGTTATTAAAGGTTGGCCCTGTGGGTTGTTTAAGCTATGTTAAGAGTATTTAGAGTTATGTGTTTCCCTCACCCTCTTTCCTGGGATCGACATGGTAAGCCTTTAATCCCTTAAGTAAGTTTAGAGCCAAATAGGCTTGCAGCGGCATAAGGGTTAAGGCTGTCAGGGAGAGTGAAGACAGAGGGGAGGTTTTTTTGTGTAAGTTGTAACAATGTTGCAGGGGCTGGGAGTGGCTTACCTTTCTTATGCTGGTGCCTGCAGTTCCTGTTCCTCTTTGATCCTGGACAAGAAGCTGACAAGTTGCCTGCCCTCCCACCCTGATGGCGGCTTGAGAAGGATGTTAGGTAGGGCGCTAAGGCAGATATAGGTATAGGTGTCCTAATCTGCGTAAGTCCTTAGCTGTAGTTTTTACCTCCCTCTGTTAACTAGCCGGCTTAAGCAGTTGGTGGTCTCTGAGACTCTTGGATAGTAGGTTATAGCGCCCTAACTGCGGGAGATTTGCGGCCAGGAGCGTACGGAGATGGCAAATGGGGGGAGTGATGGCCAGGCTGATGAGGGTGGGGCCAATTACTTCAGTTAACTGGTGTGCCCCTCCCTCCGGGTAGGTAGGCCAGGAGACCTCGGAGCACCCCTAGTAGCATCTCCATCCCTCAAGAAGAGTTTTTTCTGCTGTTGCCTAAATCAGGCCGCTCTCCTCTTGAGTCCGGGGTTTAGTCTTAGCCTCTCATTTGCTGCCATCTGTTTAGTCTATCGGTTAATTTTACTATTTATTCCTAAATTAATAGCTTAATAAAGGGGACCAGTGATGGACCAAATTTTACCCCAAACCATTGTTTTCTGTCATTATTAAAGGTTGGCCCTGTGGGTCGTATTAAGAGTTATGTGTTTCCCTCACCCTCTTTCCTGGGATCGACATGGTAAGCCTTTAATCCCTTATGCTTTTCAATGGTTTGTTTTATATTAAGATCTTTTTGCGCCGTGATTGAAGGAACATGATACACATTTTCTATAATATATGTGTAAGAGCAGATATTACAGATATTTTTTGCATGAGTAACAACTGTTGAAATTGAAACCAACAGGAAGTACATGTCTGTATACAACAAGTTCTGTAATTCTACTGGATGACAAGGACACCTCTAGCAGAAAAATAAGGTTTATTCAGCCCAGAAAAATCAATTTTTCAAAATAAATAAAGCATTGCAATACATTTTGAAACATTTAGGGTCAGATTACGAGTGGAACAGTAATTAGTGTTCCCGCTCGAGTGCTAACTCCGCTAGAAGTAAGCTTTTTGCACGTCAGGTGCACTAACCTGACGTGCGCAAAAGCTGAACTGACAATATCACGATCGCATTAACGTATTCCACCATAAAAACATTCAACAAGTCGTGCAAACCCTATCATATTTTCTGAAGTGCTCATTATAATGATATTATTATTATTATTAATACTTCACATTCCAATGTTCTTCACATAGCAGAATATGTTCTATTTATTCACAAATACAATTTTCTATATATTTCTGATTTTATTTTGGTAAAATATATATATCTATACATACATATATATATATATATATATATATATATATATATATATATATATAAAATTATATATAGGTATAGATATATACAGATATATATAGGACTGTCTATTTAAAAACCCTTAGAACATATTCCTCTATGGGAAGAACATTGGAATGTAAACTTTTTACAGTAAATACATAGTTATGTGTCTGCCTGCCTACATCTGCCCTTACCAGTACATCTCTCAAACTAGGTGGGCGTGTATACGCTGGCATAGGGAAATTTGCAAAAATTTAGACCCCTGAATTACAATCCTTTACTATATGCCAGTGACGTCTAATAATTTGTTGATCACTAGGACTAAATGAATTTCAGATACAAATACAATCCTCTCCATATGGCTTTTTTTGTTTTAATTGTAAAGCCTCACAAGTGATATTTTGTTAACCTCCTCAACACTTCTTTTATTTAACTTTTCTGGGTAACCTCTTTCCAAAAAATGTTTTCTTTCATTCAATAGTCTAGTACCCACCAATTCCACATCCTTGACTAGTCTTCTGACCCTCAATAATTGGCTCCTTGGCAAGGACTCTTTCAATGAGGAAGGGTGAGCACTAGTATAATGGAGCAAAATATTGCGATCCACCTCTTTACAATATAAATCAGTGTAGAAAAGCCATTGTGTTTGTACACTCTAGTGTACATAAAATTGATACTCTCTTCACTCCAAGTGAGTATAAATTTAATATATCTGGAGTTAATGTTTAAAGTCTCCATAAACTTTTTCAGAGATCCAAGGTCACCCAACCGCATGTCAAAAATGTCATTCATATAGCATCACCATGTAGCACCATATTGATGAAATAATTAATTTGCAAACATTTTCAAACAAATGTTCCTCATACCAATTCATAAAAATATTAGCATAGGTGGGGGCGACATTGGACCACATCGCTGTACCTTGATGCTGGATGTAAAAAGTATCTTGAAATAAAATAAAATATCATTGTAATAGAGAATAGTCTCCAGAAGTTCAATTAGGAACTGTTGTTCCTGTATTGTAAAACTAATACTATCCACTAGCACACTTTTAATTACATCAATTCCACTAGTATGAGTGATGGATGTGTACAAACTAACAATGTCTAAACTATATAGGATACATTTTTCGTAGTTTCCTGCTAATTTTTCCATCTTCAACAAAAAATCACTAGTGTCTATAATATGTGATGAAGATTGTGTTACAAAGGCCTAAGCACTATATCCAACTATAGAAAAATAGAATCTGACCCAGTCTCTATTGGTCAGCCTGGAGGTTTTAATAAGTTTTTATGAACTTTAGGAAGGGTATAAAACACAGGGATAGTATACTAATTTTTATAAAAAACTTTTTTGTTTCAAAATCTATAATGCCATACTTGAAGCCTCACTCTACAATAGTTAAAATCTGTTTGGAGGGGTCAGAGGAACGGTTATTATATATAGCATATATAGTAGTATCTGATAACTGAGATAAAATCTCCTCTAAATAGTAATCCTTATCCAATACTATAGCCGCCTCTTGTCAGCAGCAGGTGTACATTTACTTATGTTTCTTAAACCTAATTTCCTAATGGATAGGCACCCAGTTTGTATTGAGATTATTGAAAGATGTATGTCAAAATCTAGGAATTACAGTTTCTCTTTCTTCTGCCTACCACCCGCAGTCTAATGGCCATACAGAAAGAGTAAATCAAGATCTGGAAGCCTAGTTAAGGAACTATTTTTCAGCGACATATGATAATTTGAATGAAATACTACTTTTGGCTGAATTCTGTCACAATTCTACCTATCACTCTGCCCACCAAATGTCACCCTTTTAGGATGCTTTTGGCTTTCAACCAAGAAACTTTCCTCTGGAACTACAGTCCACCGGGGTACCTGCTGCAGACCACATAACTTAGTTACTTAAAAAACAGTGGAAAGCCATTTGTCGAGTATTACAGTCCACTAATGACCATTATCAAAAGACTGCTAACCGTAAATGTTGAGTACCTCCGGATTATCAGGTAGGCGATTTGGTATGGCATCCACTAAACACATTAAACCCAAAGAACCCTCAGCTAAACTATGTCCTATTTTGTGAAGAATATTTATTACCCTGCCTAGTTCTGGTAATGTTTTGCAACTTCTTAACATCACACTTTACTAAGGTAATACAAGTATATATGCTTGGATCATAAGCAGCAGGTGTAAATGTACTTTTGTTTCTTAATCTTAAACCTAATTTCCTAATGGATAATTAATCTTTAACAACACTAGTACCAATATCCAAATATCACATTTTGCAAAAAATTATTTTAACTTTAGACTTCTGAAAAACCTATGCAAGTCCTGTTCTAATTTAAACAAATCACCAGGAGTCTTCTTACAAAAAGAAAAACCGTTGGCCAATACCTCATATTGTATGGTTGTCAGTACAGTCTTTAAGATGTTAATTACACTCTGCAATTGCCACGGCATGTCATCCATCACGGTTGTACCTTGCTGCCCATAGTAGCGCCTTCCCCCCTTTACGACCTTGATGTCGGATTCCCCCGAAGAGGAATCAGAGGTTTTCTCTGAGTTGCTTCCCCATTTGGGTGACTTTTGAAAACGGCGGTCTAACAAACAAGAAGTATTATTTCTTTTCCTTCCGGTTGGGTCCCGAGTTCATCGGTATACTGAGCCCGCCAGATAGTCCTGCTCATTGCGCAAAAACTTAATGTGCTTCTTGCCTTCCATCTCCTTGAGCAATTCAGCAACCTTATTGTTGAGATCATTCAACATTTTATCCATATCAGCAGACTAGCCGGAATCCTTCAGAGAAGCTTTTAACTGTTTAATCTATTTACATTGTACGTCAATTGCCTTCTGTAAGTGCTCCACTGTTATTACAATAATGTCAGAAGCCACTGGCTCACATTGCTCACTCATTCTTAGCGGTTTCCTCCTCTGTTTTGTTAAGTCTAGTCCCATTTTGCCTGCATATTTTTATTTCCTAAACACTGAATCTTACATTTAGCAGTATTAAATGTAATTTTCTATTTCCCAGCATATTCTTCCAATTGTTGTAAATCCTTTACAAAGCAATTACATCCTGGTCTGACCTAATCACCTTACATAAGTTGCATCATCTGCAAAAATAGAGATGTTGCTATTTAATCCTTCCTTTTTAGTATGAAAAATCATTAATATATGAGGAAGAAAGTTTAAGGATGCCCATTGCCATAATAATAAATCTTGGACATCTATGTTTGTAATTATTCATATGTGATATTAGTTTTTGACCTTGATTAACTTGGTTTTTTTAATGGGAAAAGATCAACAATACACTTTCAGTGTTTTTATATATGTTCTATCTATCTATCTAGCTATCTATCTATTTATCTATATTTTAGAGTGAACTTGAAACACTCTCCAATACATAATACATTTACCAGTTTATTTGACAGTTGGATCCTCCATATTAATTTCACCAGGGATTGGGTTGATGATCAATGATGTGAATATTTCAACATTTCTTCCAAAAGTGATTTCAAGTAGAGGACTACCACCGCACATTGATTTCTTTATTAGCCATATTATTATTATTTATGTTTTAACACAATCAGTTTACTAGATAAGTGTCAGGTACTGTGGTTGGGTACCAGGCACCAGGTACCAGGTCCTGAAGTGTGTTAGGAGTCGATTGTGGCTGCCAGGACTGAATGGCACACTATCTCCAAAGAGTCTGAGGCTGTGAGGACTTGGGGTTGCTCTAAGAAGTCATTGACTTAGTGAGGCCGGCATAAGCGAGGCCAGCACTGCTGTGTGTGCTGTTTACTTATGCATCTTCATGAAAAATGTGAGGAAGCATTTTTTTACAGAAAGTGTGGTGGATTAATTGAATAAACTTCCAATTGAGGTGTTAAAGACAAAGACTGTAAAGGAGTTCCAAAATGCCTGGGACATGCATAAGGCTATCCTAAGAAGAAAGTAATATGCTATATGGGTAGACTTGATGGGCTTTTTTGTTTTTTAATCTACCATCAAATTCTAGGTTTCTATGTTTAACTATATGTGCGCTAAGCACCTATTCCTAAGGGGAAGACCTATCCTATTGCTCACTCTAAATCCAAAGCTTTGGAGGAGTACATTTCTGAAAATCTTGAGTGAGGGTTTATCCATACATTCTCTTCCCTGCTGGGGCTGGGTTCTTCTTTATTGAGAAGGATGGGGGTCTCAGACCTTGTATAGACTACCGGGAATGGAACCGAATCACTGTCAAGGACTATTACCATTTTCCACTCATCCTTGAGCTTTTTGATTATCTAAGAGATGGAACAATATATACCAAATTAGACCTACGTGGGGCTTATAATCTAATATGAATAAGGGAAGGAGATGAGAGGAAAACCGCTTTCTGCCTAATGCCTTTTGAATACCAAGTAATGCCCTTTGGACTCTGTATTTCGGGACTTTATAAATAAGTTAATTATCATTTACTTAGATGATATACTTATATACTCTAAGAACCTGAATGAACATCAACAGCTTGTCAAATTGGTACTACAGAGACTACGGGAAAATCGGCACTATGCCAAGTTGCAAAAATGCCTCATCCGGGGTTTCTCTTCCATCACAGCACCCATTGTGGCCCTTACCATGAAATCCACCTCCTGTAAGACATGGCCCAAGGAAGTCATGGATGCCTTTCAGAAAGGTAAGTGGCTTTTCAGTACAGCCCCCATTCTGCAACATCCGGATCCTTCCCTTCAGTATATTTTGGAGGTGAATGCTTCAGATATGGCTGCATTGGCAATTCTCTCTCAGAGAAAGCCTAAATCTGGACGAATACACCCTGTAGCATTCTTCTCAAAGAAATTCTCAAAGTCTTAAAAAAATTATGATGTTACTAACGGAGAACTACTAGCCATTGAACTGGCCCTTGCTGAGTAGAGACACTTACTCAAGGGCACTTTCATTCCATTCTTAATCTTGACCGATCACAAGAATCTCATATACCTTCAGACTGCCAAATGTCTCACAACCCAACAAGCCCGGTGGTCATTGTTCTTTTCTCGGTTCAATTATAACCTATCATATATACCAAGCTCCAAGTATAAAAAAGTGGATGCCCTTTCAAGACAATTTTCTATTGATGAACCTTGGGAAGAACCTATAGATGTCATCCTCAAACCACAAAAGGTCATTGCAGTCATTTCCACTTCCTTGTTTAAACAACTACAGGATGTACAAACCAACCAAAGACCACCTGCTACACCTGCTAACACGCTATTTGTTCCACCAAACCTGAGAAAGACTCTGTCATTGTCATGATTATGTATTATCCTAACTCTTTAAGTAACCTTTATTGCTATCATCCTTGCACCTATCTACTTAACCCCTCCCACGTACAAGGTATATAGCATCAACTAACCTATTGTTAGTTGCTTAGAATTCTGTCTTGTGCTGCTACCAATCTACTCAGGACTCACACTCCTCAGCAGCTGCTGCACCTGACACAGGATCTCTGCTCAAGCCGAGCCGGCTGTGACGTCACACGCCACCGGAACTCATACCAGCTAATACAAAGCTTACTACAAGGAATTACCGGTACCGGACCTCCTTATTCTCAGTGAAGTTTTCTACTAACAGATTATCTAACTTTCAACTCGGTAAGATTCCAACTTTAATCCTTACCTTTTGTGAACATCGTTTTCCTCAATCTAAACTGAACTTCTAATAATGCCAAAGATGTCATTTCAAAAGCCTTCCCTGAAAAGTCTACCATAATTGCAAATTCAAACTAAGTAAATACGACAATCTTACTAAGACACTGTTAATATATGACAGAACCTGCTGAATATTTCAGTTTAAGTTTACCGCTAGAAGTGTTCACACATCTGTTATTCAAACTGACATAAATCTCACTTTGCTAAGATTCTTTATTATTAATTTACTGATACAACTTTCATTGTTTGCACTTTGTCTTTGCTTTTGGTTCATGGAACTGCACTTAGCATTTTCACACTTGTTGCTTAGCTGCAGTTTCAGATTTAACCCTAGATTAACTGACAGACAGATATCATATTCCATATCAAACAACAGTTGCGCAGAATAAACTGTCACCACCCACTGGTGGGTGATACTATACCTCCACACATTAAAAGTGTTTTGACAGAGCGGAAACAGCTTGGTGGATAGTTACATATGAAAGATGTTCCTTGATATGAGTACCCACCTCCCTAGTGGTTCTCCCTACGTACTGGCGGGTACATATTGTGCACTCAATAAGGTACACTAAGAATTTGCTTCCACATTTGACACATCCTTTAGTCTCAAATACTTCTGATGTACTTGCTGAGGTAAAGGTGGTGGATATGTTCATTTGATCACATGATCGACATGATCTTTTGCCACACTTGAATGTACCATTGAAGTGAAACCATGAACTACCACTTTTTTCCTTTTTAAGCATACTTGAAGATAGTAGTTTGCCCAAAGTCAAATTACATTTATATACAAAGTTACAACCATCATTAATGACTCTGCGCAACCCAGTATCCCCTCTAAGGATAGGTACATTTTTCCTTACTATATTACATACCTGATGGTATTGGTTAGAGTATGTAGTTATCATAGTGGGTTTAGTCATGGTACCTTTATTTGTATCTTTATCTTTATTGGTTATGGTATTCTTTGTTTTAGGTTTAAAGAGCTGACTTCTATCCATTTGACAAACCTCTATGTAAGTTTTCCTGACAACTTTCTTGGGGTACTGTCTAGTAATGAGTCTCTTACTTAGGTCCTGACTTTCTTGTTGAAAATCTTCAAATTGAGTGCAATTGCGTCTTGCTCTCATAAATTGTCCTTTTGCAATTCCCCTAAATACATGCCCGGGATGACTGCTATGGGCATGTAGAAGAGTATTGCCTGAAATGGGTTTTCTAAAGAGAGTCAATCGTATTTCTTTAGATTGGCCATTGGAAGTCAGTGTAACATCCAAATAATTTATGGAGCTTTTCTTCCACTCAAAAGTGAATTTAAGCCCCACTTCATTGGTATTGAGATGATCAACAAAGGCCAAAGCTTGCTGATAATCTGAAGACCAAATGATTAACAAATCGTCAATGAAGCACATGTATTTAACAAGTGATGAAGAGAAGATGTTGCTATCTCCATAGACGTGGAACCGCTCCCACCACCCCATAAAGAGGTTGGCGTAGGAGGGGGCAAATTTTGCCCCCATTGCAGTTTAACGTCTCTGGAGGTAGCAAACATCATTGAACATAAAGAAGTTGTGCTGCAATAAAAATTCAATTTAACGGATCACAAAATTCCTATTTTCTTAAAACAGTGTGGTATAAAGTTCAAGAAAGAAGGAAACTGCCTTGATACCAAATGTATGTGGTATGGTGGAATACAAAGACACCACATCAATGGTTAGCCAACTATATTCAGGCTCCCATTTGATCTTTTCTAGCTTGGACAATGTATGTGCAGTGTCTCGTATATAGCTGGGCAAACATTGAACTATGGGTTGTAAAAAATCATCCACCCATTTCGATAGTGGCTCTAAAAGAGAACCAATTCCTGTCACTATGGGCCTAGAACTTGAAAGTTTGGGAAACATTCCTGATGCAGTTTAACGGTATCAGTGTGTGGTGATCTAGCCCAATTTTTAGTCATACCCTGCATTTGTTTACTGATGAAGCAGGGTCTCATGGTTATGGGGCTTATTTTCAAGGGGAGTGGTGTGCCAGGCCCTGGCCATCGGAATGGAGCTCTGCTCCTCTCATCAGGAACCTAACACTTCCTGAATTGTTTCCCATTGTCGTGGCAGTTGAGCTGTGGGAGCAGAGGTTGCGGAATAGATCAGTAATTTTTTGGACAGACAACCTGTTGTACACTCTGCATCCTCGGTTACGGTGGTGTGATTGTTACGACATCTGGTTTTAACGTGCCTTCAGCTCAATATTCACTTTCAGTCTAGTTATGTTCCAGGGGTCAACAATGTTCTGGCAGATGCCCTCTGTAGGTTTGATTGGGCGACTTTTAGGAGATTAGCACCATGGGCGGCCAAAGAAGGACTAATCTGTCCCAGTTTCCTTTGGCAGCTGGTGGAACCTGGCTCACCTTAATTCCCTTACTCCGCTCATCCCTCGTCCCAACAACTTGGTGAACCTATGTTAGCCATTAGAAATAGTGGGACCAATTTTGCAGCATGAGAGGGGCAGAGTCATCAGTTAAATCTCAGGTGATGTTGTGTGAGTGGCTAGGGTGCATGCAAGCGGCAGGTTTGCGGAGAGGGGCAGTCCAATCCCGTCTGGCGGCCTTATCCTTTTTCTTTAGACTGCATTTTTTCATTAGGCAGGCTCTCAAGGGTTGGGGCAGTTGCAGGCCAATAGGAATGATATTAGGGAGCCCATTACTCGGGATCGGCATGAGAGGCTGGTAGCGGTTTTACCTACCATCTGTAAATCGAATTTCGAGGTTATGCTTTTCAAGGCAGCTTTTGTCTTAGCATTTGAAGGCGCCCTGCGAATTGCAGAACTTGTATCCCCTTCCAAGATGCATGTCAGCAAGGGCATACAGTTAGACCATGTTAAGATCTCTCCTCTGGCAGTTTTAATTTTCGTGCCAAAATCAAAAACAGACCAAGAAGCTAAGGGAGCTTGGCTCCCTTTTTCTGGTTGAGGGGATGCGTGCTGCCCTGTAGCAACTTTATCGGCATACTTGCAGCGCAGGCCTGCCTGGGTCAATCAATTCTTGGTGCACGAGAACGGGTTAGCCTTTTACGTTTACCAGTTTCGCAGGATATTAGTGCAGGCTGCGGTGATGACCGGGTTCGACCCCTGTAGGGTAACCCCTCACTCATTTTGGATCGTAGCAGCTACGCATGCCACTTTTCAAGGGGCGGCGGCGCATACCATTCAAAAATTGGGTCGCTGGCACTCAAATCACTATAGATTGTATGTTCGCCTATTATAGGTAGGCGACCTGTGTTTCGGGTAAACATTGTTTTCGGGAGCTGGGTTTCTGTGTAAGGGGACACTTGTAATTAAGGCTAGCTAATTTCTGTTTCTGTTTTCTAGGTGCACACAAGGGTGCCTCGAGAGTATGGATTGTAGGCCATTCTTTCATTCATTGGGCGGCGATCCGTGCCCTCACCAAGGCTGAGGTGCAGATTTTGGGTTTTCCTACAGCTAAGGCTTCAATCCGCTGGTTAGGGTTTAGGGGTATGTGTTGGCCCCAGCTTCCTAACGTCCTTATTAACGCCCACAGGTGGTGGGGTAAACCCCACATTAATCTAATCCACCTGGGGGGTAATGGTATGGGCGCCATCCCTTCTTTACAGCTGACCAAAATTATTCAATCTGATCTAAGCTGGTTAAGGGCACGGATGCCCAGGGTCACCATTGGCTGGTCGAATGTAATAGCTAGACGGCAGTGGCGATATATGGGATCCTCTAGTGCAGCCTATAAGGTCAGAAAGAAGCTAAACAGGGATGTAGGGGCTTTCGTCACTGGATCCCATGGCTTTGTGGTAAGGCACAATGTCATTACGGCTGGCAGGCGGGAGCTCTATAGACCTGATGGGCTCCACCTAACTGATTCAGGTCTAGATTTATTTTTAGGGGATTTAAGAAGGTCTCTCGCTCCCTTCCTGTAAGTCAAGTCAGGTGGGTGCTGGCAAGTTATATCTGAGATGCTATCCCTTGTGGCGGGAGGTTTGCAGCCAGGAGCATACAGAGATGGCAAACAGGGGGAGTGATGGCCAGGCTGATTAGGGTGAGGCGATTACTTCAGTTAACTGGAGTGCCTCTCCCTCCGGGTAGGTAGGCCAGGAGAACTCGGAACACCCCTAGTAGCATCTCCATCCCTCAAGCAGAGTTTTTTCTGCTGTTGCCTAAATCAGGCCGCTCTCCTCTTCAGTCCGGGGTTTAGTCTTAGCCTCTCATTTGCCGCCATCTGTTTACTCTGTCAGTTAATTTTACTATTTATTCCCTAAGTTAATAGTTTAATAAAGAGGACCAGTGATGGTCCAAATTTTACCCAAAAACATTGTGTCTGTCGTTATTAAAGGTTGGCCCTGTGGGTCGTTTAAGCTATATTAAGAGTATTAAGAGTTATGTGTTTCCCTCACCCTCTTTCCTGGGATAGACATGGTAAGCCTTTAATCCCTTAAGTAAGTTTAGAGCCAAATAGGCTTGCAGCGGCATAAGGGTTAAGGCTGTCAGGGAGAGTGAAGACAGAGGGGAGGTTTTTTGTGTAAGTTGCAACAATGTTGCAGGGGCTGGGAGTGGCTTACCTTTCTTATGCTGGTGCCTGCAGTTCCTGTTCCTCTTTGATCCTGGACAAGAAGCTGACAAGTTGCCTGCCCTCCCACCCTGATGGCGGCTTGAGAAGGATGTTAGGTAGGGCGCTAAGGCAGATATAGGGATAGGTGTCCTAATCTGCGTAAGTCCTTAGCTGTAGTTTTTACCTCCCTCTGTTAACTAGCCGGCTTAAGCAGTTGGTGGTCTCTGAGACTCTTGGATGGTAGGTTATAGCGCCCTAACTATGGGAGGTTTGCGGCCAGGAGCGTACGGAGATGGCAAACGGGGGGAGTGATGGCCAGGCTGATGAGGGTGTGGCCAATTACTTCAGTTAACTGGAGTGCCCCTCCCTCCGTGTAGGTAGACCAGGAGAACTCGGAACACCCCTAGTAGCATCTCCATACCTCGAGAAGGGTTTTTTCTGCTGTTGCCTAAATAAGGCCGCTCTCCTCTTCAGTCCGGGGTTTAGTCTTAGCCTCTCATTTGCTGCCATCTGTTTAGTCTGTCGGTTAATTTTACTATTTATTCCTAAGTTAATAGGTTAATAAAGGGGACCAGTGATGGACCACATTTTACCCCAAACCATTGTTTCTGTCATTATTAAAGGTTGGCCCTGTGGGTCGTATTAAGAGTTATGTGTTTCCCTCACCCTCTTTCCTGGGATCGACATGGTAAGCCTTTAATCCCTTATGCTTTTCAATGGTTTGTTTTACATTAAGATCTTTTTGCGCCGTGATTGAAGGAACATGATACACATTTTCTATAATATATGTGTAAGAGCAGATATTACAGATATTTTTTGCATGAGTAGCAACTGTTGAAATTGAAACCAACAGGAAGTACATGTCTGTATACAACAAGTTCTGTAATTCTACTGGATGACAAGGACACCTCTAGCAGAAAAATAAGATTTATTCAGCCCAGAAACATCCATTTTTCAAAATAAATAAAGCATTGCAATACATTTTGAAACATTTAGGGTCAGATTACGAGTGGAACAGTAATTAGTGTTCCCGCTCGAGTGCTAGAAGTAAGCTTTTTGCACGTCAGGTGCACTAACCCGACGTGCGCAAAAGCTGAACTGACAATATCACGATCGCATTAACGTATTCCACCATAAAAACATTTAACAAGTCGTGCAAACCCTATCATATTTTCTGAAGTGCTCATTATAATTATATTATTATTATTATTATTATTATTATTATTATTAATATTTCACATTCCAATGTTCTTCACATAGCAGAATATGTTCTATTTATTCACAAATACAATTTTCTATATATTTCTGATTTTCTTTTGGTAAAATATATATATATATATATATATATATATAGGTATAGATATGTACAGATATATATAGGACTGTCTATTTAAAAACACTTATTCCTCTATGGGAAGAACATTGGAATGTAAACTTTTTACAGTAAATACATAGTTATGTGTCTGCCTGCCTACATCTGCCCTTACCAGTACATCTCTCAAACTAGGTGGGCGTGTATACGCTGGCATAGAGAAATTTGCAAAAATTTAGACCCCTGAATTACAATCCTTTACTATATGCCAGTGACGTCTAATAATTTGTTGATCACTAGGATTAAATGAATTTCAGATACAAATACAATCCTCTCCATATGGTTTTTTTGTTTTAATTGTAAAGCCTCACAAGTGATATTTTGTTAACCTCCTCAACGCTTCTTTTATTTAACTATTATGGGTAACCTCTTTCCAAAAAATGTTTTCTTTTATTCAATAGTCTAGTACCCACCAATTGCACATCCTTGACTAGTCTCCTGACCCTCAATAATTTTGGCTCCTTAGCAAGGACTCTTTCAATGAGGAAGGGTGAGCACTAGTATAATGGAGCAAAATATTGCGATCCATCTCTTTACAATATAAATCAGTGTAGAAAAGCCATTGTGTTTGTACACTCTAGTGTACATAAAATTGATACTTTCTTCACTCCAAGTGAGTATAAATTTAATATATCTGGAGTTAATGTTTAAAGTCTCCATAAACTTTTTCAGAGATCCAAGGTCACCCAACCGCATGCCAAAAATGTCATTCATATAGCACCACCATGTGGCACCATATTGATGAAATAATTAATTTGCAAACATTTTCAAACAAATGTTCCTCATACCAATTCATAAAAATATTAGCATAGGTGGGGGCGACACTGGACCCCATCGCTGTACCTTGATGCTGGATGTAAAAAGTATCTTGAAATAAAATGAAATATCATTGTAATAGAGAATAGTCTCGAGAAGTTCAATTAGGAACTGTTGTTCCTGTATTATAAAACTAATACTATCCGCTAGCACATTTTTAATTACATCAATTCCACTAGCATGAGTGATGGATGTGTACAAACTAACAATGTCTAAACTATATAGGATACAGTTTTTGTAGTTTCCTGCTAATTTTTCCATCTTCAACAAAAAATCACTAGTGTCGATAATATGTGATGAAGATTGTGTTACAAAGGCCTAAGCACTATATCCAAATATAGAAAAATAGAATCTGACCCAGTCTCTATTGGGCAGCCTGGAGGTTTTAATACGTTTTTATGAACTTTAGGAAGGGTATAAAACACAGGGATAGTATACTAATTTTTATAAAAAACTTTTTTGTTTCAAAATCTATAATGCCATACTTGAAGCCTCACTCTACAATAGTTAAAATCTGTTTGGAGGGGTCAGAGGAAAGGTTATTATATATAGCATATATAGTAGTATCTGATAACTGAGATAAAATCTCCTCTAAATAGTAATCCTTATCCAATACTATAGCCGCCCCTTGTCAGCATTTACTTATGTTTCTTAAACCTAATTTCCTAATGGATAGGCACCCAGTTTGTATTGAGATTATTGAAAGATGTATGTCAAAATCTAGGAATTACAGTTTCTCTTTCTTTTGCCTACCACCCGCAGTCTAATGGCCAGACAAAGAGTAAATCAAGATCTGGAAGCCTAGATAAGGAACTATTTTTCAGCGACATATGATAATTGGAATGAAATACTACTTTTGGCTGAATTCTGTCACAATTCTACCTATCACTCTGCCCACCAAATGTCACCCTCTTTGGATGCTTTTGGCTTTCAACCAAGAAACTTTCCTCTGGAACTACAGTCCACCGGGGTACCTGTTGCAGACCACGTAACTTAGTTACTTAAAAAACAGTGGAAAGCCATTTGTCAAGTATTACAGTCCACTAATGACCATTATCAAAAGACTGCAACCGTAAATGTTGAGTACCTCCGGATTATCAGGTAGGCGATTTGGTATGGCTTTCCACTAAACACATTAAACCCAAAGAACCCTCAGCTAAACTATGTCCTATTTTGTGAAGAATATTTATTACCCTGCCTAGTTCTGGTAATGTTTTGCAACCTCTTAACATCACACTTTACTAAGGTAATACAAGTATATATGCTTGGATCATAAGCAGCAGGTGTAAATGTACTTTTGTTTCTTAAACCAAATTTCCTAATGGATAATTAATCTTTAACAACACTAGTACCAATATCCAAATATCACATTTTGCAAAAAATTATTTTAACTTTAGACTTCTGAAAAACCTATGCAAGTCCTGTTCTAATTTAAACAAATCACCAGGAGTCTTCTTACAAAAAGAAAAACCTTTGGCCAATACCTCATCTTGTATGGTTGTCAGTACAGTCTTTGAGATGTTAATTACACTCTGTAATTGCCACGGCATGTCATCCATCACGGTTGTACCTTGCTGCCCATTGTAGCGCCTTCCCCCTTTATGACCTTGATGTCGGATTCCCCCGAAGAGGAATCAGAGGTTTTCTCTGAGTTGCTTCCCTATTTGGGTGACTTTTGAAAACGGCGGTGTAACAAACAAGAAGTATTATTTCTTTTCCTTCCGGTTGGGTCCCGAGTTCATCGGTATACTGAGCCCTCCAGATAGTTCTGCTCATTGCGCAAAAACTAAATGTGCTTCTTGCCTTCCATCTCCTTGAGCAATTCAGCAACCTTATTGTTGACATCATTCAACATTTTATCCATATCAGCAGACTAGCCGGAATCCTTCAGAGAGGCTTTTAACTGTTTAATCTATTTACATTGTACGTCAATCGCCTTCTGTAAGTACTCCACTGTTATTACAATAATGTCAGAAGCCACTGGCTCACATTGCTCACTCATTCTTAGCGGTTTCCTCCTCTGTTTTGTTAAGTCAAGTCCCATTTTGCCTGCATATTTTTATTTCCTAAAAACTGAATCTTACATTTAGCAGTATTAAATGTAATTTTCTATTTCCAAGCATATTCTTCCAATTGTTGTAAATCCTTTACAAAGCAATTACATCCTGGTCTGACCTAATCACCTTACATAAGTTGCATCCTCTGCAAAAATAGAGATGTTGCTATTTAATCCTTCCTTTTTAGTATGAAAAATCATTAATATACGAGGAAGAAAGTTTAAGGATGCCCATTGCCATAATAATAAATCTTGGACATCTATGTTTGTAATTATTCGTATGTGATATTAGTTTTTGACCTTGATTAACTTGTTTGTTTTTTTTAATGGGAAAAGATCAACAATACACGTCAGTGTTTTTATATATGTTCTATCTATCTATCTATCTAGCTATCAATCTATTTATCTATATTTTAAAGTGAACTTGAAACACTCTCCAATGCATAATACTTTTACCAGTTTATTTGACAGTTGGATCCTCCATATTAATTTCACCAGGGATTGGGTTGATGATCAATGATGTGAATATTTCAACATTTCTTCCAAAAGTGATTTCAAGTAGAGGACTACCACCGCACATTGATTTCTTTATTAGCCATATTATTATTATTTATGTTTTAACACAATCAGTTTACTAGATAAGTGTCAGGTACTGTGGTTGGGTACCAGGCACCAGGTCCTGAAGTGTGTTAGGAGTCGATTGTGGCTGCCAGGACTGATTGGCACACTATCTCCAAAGAGTCTGAGGCTGTGAGGACTTGGGGTTGCTCTAAGAAGTCATTGACTTAGTGAGGCCGGCATATGCGAGGCCAGTACTGCTGTGTGGGCTGTTTACTTATGCATCTTCATGAAAAATGTGAGGAAGCATTTTTTTACAGAAAGGGTGGTGGATTAATGGAATAAACTTCCAATTGAGGTGTTAAAGACAAAGACTGTAAAGGAGTTCCAAAATGCCTGGGACATGCATAAGGCTATCCTAAGAAGAAAGTAATATGCTATATGGGTAGACTTGATGGGCTTTTATGTTTTTTATCTACCATCAAATTCTAGGTTTCTATGTTTAACTATATGTGCGCTAAGCACCTATTCCTAAGGGGAAGACCTATCCTATTTCTCACTCTGAATCCAAAGCTTTGAAGGAGTACATTTCTGAAAATCTTGAGTGAGGGTGTATCCATCCATTCTCTTCCCTGCTGGGGCTGGGTTCTTCTTTATTGAGAAGGATGGGGGTCTCAGACCTTGTATAGACTACCGGGAATTGAACCGAATCACTGTCAAGGACTATTACCCTTTTCCACTCATCCTTGAGTTTTTTGATTATCTAAGAGATGCCACAATATATACCAAATTAGACCTACTTGGGGCTTATGATCTAATATGAATAAGGGAAGGAGATGAGTGGAAAACCGCTTTCTGCCTAAGGCATTTTGAATACCAAGTAATGCCCTTTGGACTCTGTATTTCGGGACTTTATAAATAAGTTCATTATCATTTACTTAGATGATATACTTATATACTCTAAGAACCTGAATGAACATCAACAGCTTGTCAAATTGGTACAACAGAGACTACGGGAAAATAGGCACTATGCCAAGTTGAAAAAATGCCTCATCCGGGTTTTCTCTTCCATCACAGCACCCATTGTGGCCCTTACCATGAAATCCACCTCCTGTTAGACATGGCCCAAGGAAGTCATGGATGCCTTTCAGAAAGGTAAGTGGCTTTTCAGTACAGCCCCCATTCTGCAACATCCGGATCCTTCCCTTCAGTATATTTTGGAGGTGAATGCTTCAGATATGGCTGCAGGGGCAATTCTCTCTCAGAGAAAGCCTAAATCTGGATGAATACACCCTGTAGCATTCTTCTCAAAGAAATTTTCAAAGTCTCAAAAAAAATATGATGTTACTAACAGAGAACTACTAGCCATCAAACTGGCCCTAGCTGAGTAGAGACACTTACTCGAGGGCACTTCCATGTCATTCTTAATCTTGACCAATCACAAGAATCTCATATACCTTCAGACTGCCAAATATCTCACAACCCGACAAGCCTGGTGGTCATTGTTCTTTTCTCGGTTCAATTATAACCTATCATATATACCAGGCAAGTATAAAAAAGTGGATGCCCTTTCAAGACAATTTTCTACTGATGAACCTTGGGAAGAACCTATAGATGTCATCCTCAAACCACAAAAGGTCATTGCAGTCATTTCCACTTCCTTGTTTAAACAACTACAGGATGTACAAACCAATCAAAGACCACCTGCTACACCCGCTAACACGCTATTTGTTCCACCAAACCTGAGAAAGACTCTGTCATAATGGGCTCATAACAGTACACTATCTGGTCACCCTGGCATTGAAAAAACACCCCAACAATTTCAGCCTTATGTCTGGTGGCCTAAAATGTCACTTAATGTAAAACAATATGTCTCAGCTTGTACTCATTGTTCTGCCAATAGGATTCCTTGTCAAAATCCTTATGGACTGTTACATCCACTCAAAGTACCTGTGGAAACATTAGAGTATGGATTTCATCACAGATTTACCTAATTCAAAAGGAAACACCACAATCTGGGTAATTGTGGATAGATTTTCCAAAATGTCACATTTCGTACCCCTAAGGAACTTTCCATCTGCCAAAGAGTTAGCAACTTCACATAATCACAAAATACAAATCATACTACTCCATGGGTTACCTAGTAATATACGGCTAGATTTAGAGTTTGGCGGTAGCCGTCAAAACCAGCATTAGAGGCTCCTAACGCTGGTTTTTACTGCCCGCTGGTATTTAGAGTCAGGAAAGGGTCTAACGCTCACTTTGCAGCCGCGACTTTTCCATACCGCAGATCCCCCTACGCCATTTGCGTATCCTATCTTTTCAATGGGATCTTTCTAACGCCGGTATTTAGAAATCTAACGACAAAACTCCAGCCGCAGAAAAAAGTCAGTAGTTAAGAGCTTTCTGGGCTAACGCCGGTTTATAAAGCTCTTAACTACTGTGCTCTAAAGTACACTAACACCCATAAACTACCTATGTACCCCTAAACCGAGGTCCCCCCACATCGCCGCGTCTCTATTAAAAATTTTTAACCCCTAATCTGCCGCTCTGTACACCGCCGCCACCTACATTATCCCTATGTACCCCTAATCTGCTTCCCCTAAAACCGCCGACCCCTACATAATATTTATTAACCCCTAATCTGCCGCCCCCGCTATCGCTGACATCTGCATATTTTTTTAACCCCTAATCTGCCGCTCCGTACACTGCCGCAACCTACATTATACCTATGTACCCCTAATCTGCTGCCCCTAACACAGCAGACCCCTATATTATATTTATTAACCCCTAATCTGCCGCCCCCAACGTCGCCTCCACCTACCTACAATTATTAACCCCTAATCTGCCGACCGGACCACACCGCTACTATAATAAATGTATTAACCCCTAAAGCTAAGTCTAACCCTAACACTAACACCCCCCTAAGTTAAATATAATTTAAATCTAACAAAATAAATTAACTCTTATTAAATAAATTATTCCTATTTAAAGCTAAATACTTACCTGTAAAATAAACCCTAATATAATTACAATATAAATTATAATTATATTGTAGCTATTTTAGGATTAATATTTATTTTACAGGCAACTTTGTAATTATTTTAACCAGGTACAATAGCTATTAAATAGTTAAGAACTATTTAATAGCTAAAATAGTTAAAATAATTACAAAATTACCTGTAAAAGAAATCCTAACCTAAGTTACAATTAAACCTAACACTACACTATCAATAAATTAATTAAATACAATACCTACAAATAACTACAATTAAATAAACTAACTAAAGTACAAAAAATAAAAAAGAACTAAGTTACAAAAATAAAAAAATATTTACAAACAGAAAAATATTACAACAATTTTAAACTAATTACACCTACTCTAAGACCCCTAATAAAATAACAAAGACCCCCAAAATAAAAAAATGCCCTACCCTATTCTAAATTAAAAAAGTTCAAAGCTCTTTTACCTTACCAGCCCTGAAAAGGGCCATTTGCGGGGCATGCCCCAAATAATTCAGCTCTTTTGCCAGTAAAAAAAAACATACAATACCCCCCCCAACATTACAACCCACCACCCACATACCCCTAATCTAACCCAAACCCCCCTTAAATAAACCTAACACTAAGCCCCTGAAGATCTTCCTACCTTATCTTCACCATGCCAGGTTCACCGATCCGTCCTCCGAAGTCTTGATCCAAGCCTCCGAAGTCTTCATCCAAGCCCAAGCGGGGGCTGGCGATCCATAATCCGGCTGAAGTCTTCTATCAAGCGGCGGCTGAAGAGGTCCAGAAGAGGCTCCAAAGTCTTCATCCTATCCGGGAAGAAGAGGAGATCCGGACCGGCAACCATCTTGATCCAAGCGGCATCTTCTATCTTCATCCGATGACGAACGGCTCCATCTTGAAGACCTCCAACGCGGATCCATCTTCTTCTTCCGACGTCCAACTGAAGAATGAAGGTTCCTTTAAGGGACGTCATCCAAGATGGCGTCCCTCGAATTCCGATTGGCTGATAGGATTTTATCAGCCAATCGTAATTAAGGTAGGAAAATTCTGATTGTCTGATGGAATCAGCCAATCAGATTCAAGTTCAATCCGATTGGCTGATTGGATCAGCCAATCAGATTGAGCTCGCTTTCTATTGGCTGTTCCGATCAGCCAATAGAATGCGAGCTCAATCTGATTGGCTGATCCAATCAGCCAATCAGATTGAACTTGAATCTGATTGGCTGATTCCATCAGCCAATCAGAATTTTCCTACCAAAATTACGATTGGCTGATAGAATCCTATCAGCCAATCGGAATTCAAGGGTCGCCATCTTGGATGACGTCCCTTAAAAGAACCTTCATTCTTCAGTTGGACGTCGGAAGAAGAGGATGGATCCGCGCTGGAGGTCTTCAAGATGGAGCCGTTCGTCATCGGATGAAGATTGAACATGCCGCTTGGATCAAGATGGTTGCCGGTCCGGATCTCCTCTTCTTCCCGGATAGGATGGATGAAGACTTTGGTGCCTCTTCTGGACCTCTTCAGCCGCCGCTTGATAGAAGACTTCAGCCGGATTATGGATCGCCAGCCCCCGCTTGGGCTTGGATGAAGACTTCGGAGGCTTGGATCAAGACTTCGGAGGACGGATCGGTGAACCTGGCATGGTGAAGATAAGGTAGGAAGATCTTCAGGGGCTTAGTGTTAGGTTTATTTAAGGGGGGTTTGGGTTAGATTAGGGGTATGTGGGTGGTGGGTTGTAATGTTGGGGGGGTGGGTATTGTATGGGTTTTTTTACTGGCAAAAGAGCTGAATTATTTGGGGCATGCCCCGCAAATGGCCCTTTTCAGGGCTGTTAAGGTAAAAGAGCTTTGAACTTTTTTAATTTAGAATAGGGTAGGGCATTTTTTTATTTTGGGGGTCTTTGTTATTTTATTAGGGGGCTTAGAGTAGGTGTAATTAGTTTAAAATTGTTGTAATATTTTTCTAATGTTTGTAAATATTTTTTTATTTTTTGTAACTTAGTTCTTTTTTATTTTTTGTACTTTAGTTAGTTTATTTAATTGTAGTTATTTGTAGGTATTGTATTTAATTAATTTATTGATAGTGTAGTGTTAGGTTTAATTGTAACTTAGGTTAGGATTTCTTTTACAGGTAATTTTGTAATTATTTTAACTAGGTAGCTATTAAATAGTAAATAACTATTTAATAGCTATTGTACCTGGTTCAAATAAATACAAAGTTGCCTGTAAAATAAATATTAATCCTAAAATAGCTACAATATAATTATTCGTTATATTGTAGCTATATTAGGGTTTATTTTACAGGTAAGTATTTAGCTTTAAATAGGAATAATTTATTTAATAAGAGTTAATTTATTTCGTTAGATTTAAATTATATTTAACTTAGGGGGGTGTTAGTGTTAGGGTTAGACTTAGCTTTAGGGGTTAATCCATTTAATAGAGTAGCGGCGAGATCCGGTCGGCAGATTAGGGGTTAATTATTGTAGGTAGCTGGCAGCGACGTTGTGGGGGGCAGATTAGGGGTTAATAAATATAATATTGGGGTCGGCGGTGTTAGGGGCAGCAGATTAGGGGTACATAGGGATAACGTAGGTTGTGGCGGTGTACGGAGCGGCAGATTAGGGGTTAATAATAAAATGCAGGGGTCAGCGATAGCGGCGGCAGAATAGGGGTTAATAAGTGTAAGGTTAGGGGTGTTTAGACTCGGGGTACATGTTAGGGTGTTAGGTGCAGACTTAGGAAGTGTTTCCCCATAGGAAACAATGGGGCTGCGTTAGGAGCTGAACGCTGCTTTTTTGCAGGTGTTAGGTTTTTTTTCAGCTCAAACTGTCCCATTGTTTCCTATGGGGGAATCGTGCACGAGCACGTTTTTGAAGCTGGCCGCGTCCGTAAGCACTGCTGGTATTGAGAGTTGCAGTTGCGGTAAATATGCTATGCGTTCCTTTTTGGAGCCTAACGCAGCCCTTCTGTGAACTCTAAATACCAGCGGTATTTAAAAGGTGCGGGGGAAAAAAAGCATGCGTAGCTAACGCACCCCTTTGGCCGCAGAACTCTAAATATAGCCGATAGTTTCTAACAAAGGCACCCAGTTTGTATCAAGATTCTGGAAAGATGTATGCCAAAATCTAGGAATTACAGTTTCCCTTTCTTCTGCCTACCACCTGCAGTCTAATGGCCAGACAGAAAGAGTAAATCAAGATCTGGAAGCCTACTTAAGGAACTATATTTCAGCCACCAATGATAATTGGACTGAACTACTACCTTTGGCTGAATTCTTTCACAAATTCTAAAACTCTGCCCACCCTTTTTGGCTGCTTTGGCTTTCAACCAAGAAACTTTCCTCTGGAACTACAGTCCACCGGGGTACCTGCTGCAGACCACAGAGCTCAGTTACTTAAAAAACAGTGGAAAGCCATTTGTCGGGTATTACAGTCCACTAATGACCATTATCAAAAGACTACTAACCGTAAACGTTGATTACATCCGGATTATCAGGTAGGTGATTCGGTATCGCTTTCCACTTATCACATTAAACTCAACCCTCAGCTAAACTAGGTCCCAGGTTCGTTGGCCTATTCTGCATACTCTGTCGAGTCAACCCCACTGCCTTTAAGCTCAAGTTGCCTTCCTCTCTTTAGATACATCCAGTGTTTCATGTTTCCCTTTTAAAACCTGCTATGAGCAACCAATACACCAAAAGGACACAGTCTCCTGCTCCAGTACTTGTTGATGGGGAACCTGAATATGAAATTTCCAAAATATTAAACTCTCGCATTCGCCAACTACAATATCTTGGAGACTGGAAAGAGTAGCGCATCTCAGAAAGGTGCTTGATTCCTGCCCGAGATCTTCATGCCCTTCTTCCAATTGCTTCATTTAACAGACACTTTCCTCATTGTACTCATAAGGTCTCCCAGAGAGGAACCTTGAGGAGGGGGCTATGTCAGCATTGCGCAGTATGCATATCCTGGATGTTACACCTGTGCCTGGAGTTGATCCTGGGACCTCTGGTCTCTGTCCAGTTGCCTTTTGCCTGAGCCACTGGAGGATTCAGGTTTTGCATTAGAACTACTTATTTTACTACCTGATCTGGCTGGCTCTCTTGCGCCACCTGCCTACCAGTTACAGGTAGTTACTCAATCAACAACCTATATATGCAGCTTCCTGCTTCCTATGTATAGGATCTTTTTCTTGGTGTGCTTAACCTGATAGACTTCCTTGGTTGAACTTATTGCTGACTTTGCTTGTTTTTGACCACTCCTTTAAATCACGATTCTGTCTGCCTTTGCCTGGAAGTGTTTTGACCTTTTGCCTGGACTTTGTTACTCTTTGACTACCGATTTTGTACTGTCTTTTGCCTGCTCATTGCTGACCTCTGGCCTGGATATCGACTCTGCTTCTGCTTCCTCTCACTACTATTTTGGTCACATCCTGGGTTTTATCCTCTGTGCTGGGACTGTGTTTTTAAAGTCACTTCCAAACCTAACAGTCCCTCCCTGGTAAGACAATATACTATCTGTGACACATGTTACAAAGGTCAAACTCTTCACTGTATTTAACTGTTGTATCTATAAAAAAAGTAGGGCTTACCTTATAAATTTATTTATTTATGGATATGGTGAGTCCATGGCTTGATTTATTACTGTTGGGAATATCACTCCTGGCCAGCAGGAGGAGACAAAGAGCACCACAGTTAAACTGCTAAGTATAACTCCCTTTCCCACAACTCCCAGTCATTCGACCAAAGGGAAATGGAGAAAAAGGAGTAACACAAGGTGTAGAGGTGCCTAAGGTTATAGTCAAAAGAACAACTGTCTTAAAATAAAGGGTGGGGCCATGGACTCACCATATCTATAAATAAATAAATAAATTTATCAGGTAAGCATACATTTTTGTTTTTCTTTCCTAAGATATGGTGAGTCCACGGCTTGAGTAATTACTGTTGGGAACCAATACCCAAGCTAGAGGACACGGATAAATAGGGAGGGACAAGACACGCAGTCCTAAACAGAGGGCACCACCGCTTGAAGAACCTTTGTCCCAAAAGAAGCCTCAGCCAAATATCAAATTTCTAAAATTTGGAAAAAGTATGTAGAGACGACCAAGTTGCAGCCTTGCAAATTTGTTCCACAGAAGCTTCATGTTTGAAAGCCCAAGAAGAGGAAACAGCTCTTGTGGAATGAGACATAATTCTCTCAGGAGGCTGCTGTCCAGCAGTCTCATAAGCCAAATGAATTATACTTTGTAACCAAAAAGAAAGAGCAGTAGCAGTGGCTTTCTGACCTTTAAGTTTCCCAGAGAAACAGACAAAGAGGGCAGAGGACTGGTGAAAGTAGAATTTAAGAGCACATACAACATCCAAATGTTCTTTGGAAGAATAAGGATTAGGACACAGAGAGGGAACAACAATTTCTTGATTGCTATTTCTATTAGAAACAACCTTAGGAAGAAAACCTTACTTAGTACGAAGAACCACCTTATCGGCATGAAAAATAAGATAAGGGGAATCACACAGAGCTTAGAGTTCCGAGTCTCTTCGAGCTGAAAAAATAGCAACAAGAAACAAAACCTTCCAAGATAACAACTTAATGTCTATGGAATGCAACGGCTCAAACGGAGTCAGCTGTAAAACTTTAAGAACAAGGTTAAAGCTCCAAGGAGGAACAACAGACGTAAAGACTGGCCTGACAAAAAGATTGCACAACTGGCACATCCACCAAACATTTATGTAGTAAAACTGATAAAGCAGAAATCTGACCCTTCAGGATACTGACTGACAATCCCTTTTCTAGGCCTTCCTGAAGAAAAAATCAAATTCTAGCCCTTGGATTCACATCAATAAAGATATTTACGCAATATATTTTGGTAAATCTTTCTAGTAACAGGCTCGCAAGCCTGAATCATGGTATCAATGACCAACTCAGAAAAACCACGCTTAGACAAAATTAAGCGTTCAATCTCCAAGCAGTCATCTTCAGAGAAACGAGATTTGGATGATGAAAGGGTCCCTGAATAAGGAGGTCCTTCCTCAGAGGTAGTCTCCAAGGTGGGAGAGATGACATCTCCACTAGGTCTGCAAACCAGATACTGCAAGGCCACGCAGGGGCTATTAGAATCACTGACTCCCTCTCCTGTTTGATACGAGCAATGACTCGTGGAAGGAGAGCAAACAGAGGAAACAAGTATGCCAACCTGAAAACCCAAGGAACCGCTAGAGCATCTATCAGAATGGCCTGTGGATCTCTTGACCTTGAACCGTACCTTGGAAGCTTTCCCTTCTGATGGGACGCCATCAGATCTAACTCCGGCACCTCCCATTTGAGGACTAAGCTGGAAAACATCTCCGGATGGAGTACCCCCTCCCTGGGATGAAAATTCTGTCTGCTCAGAAAATCCATTTCCCAGTTGTCTACTCCTGGAATGTGGATGGCAGATAGACAGCTATTGTGGGTCTCTGCCCACTGAAGAATCCGAGTAACCTCCTTCATGGCTAAGGAACTCCAAGTTCCTCCCTGGTGATTGATGTAAGCCACAGAGGTTATGTTGTCTGACTGGAACCTGATAAACTGGGCTGAGGCCAAACCAATAGAGCATTGTAAATTGCCCTCAACTCCAAGATGTTGATGGGAAGAGCAGACTCCTCCCGAGTCCAAAGGCCATGAGCTTTTAATGAGTTCCAGACTGCTCCCCAGCCCAGCAGGCTGGCGTCCGTGTTCACGATCACACAGGAAGGTCTCCAAAATGATATGCCCTGAGACAGATGTTCCTGAGAAATCCACCACGGGAGAAAGTCCATTGATGACTGATCTAACTCTATTCTCTGAGATAGATTTGCATGGTCGCCATTACATTGTCTGAACATGCACAACTGGAGAGCTCTCAAATGGAATCAAGCAAAAGGAATGATGTCCATGGAAGCCACCATCAGACTGATTACCTCCATACATTGAGCCACTGAAGGATAAGCAGTACCCTGAAGGAAAGAGGAAATAATTTTGCTTTTCCTGACCTCTGTCAGAAAACTCTTCATCAATAGAGAATCTATTATGGTCCCTAAGAACACTACTCTTGTAGCAGGGAAAAGGAAGCTTTTTTACAGATTCACATTCCATCCATGGGAACGAAGAAAAGACAACAATATTTCTGTGTGAGATTTTGCTTGTTGAAAAGATGGCGCTTGAACCAATATGTCATCCAGGTAGGGTGCCACAGCAATTCCACGAGAATGGATCACTGCCAAAAGAGCCCCCAGAACCTTTGAAAAAATTCTTGGAGCCGTGGCTAGACCAAATGGAAGTGCTGCAAACTGGAAATGTTTGTCCAGAAAGGCAAATCTCAAGAATCTGTAATGGTCCCTGTGAATAGGAACATGAAGATACACATCTTTTAGGTCTATGGTTGTCATTAACTGACCCTCTTGTACTTTAGGAAGAATGGAGCATATAGTCTCCATCTTGTAGGATGGAACTTTGAGAAACTTGTTTAGACACTTCAAGTCTATAATGGAACGGAAATTTCCCTCTTTTTAGGGGACCCTTTTCCTGCAATGGAACTGGAAATATCTCTCCCAGGGAGGAAAGATGCTATATACATTTCAAGAATGCCTCTCTCTTTATCTGGTCTGCAGATAATCTTGAGAGATGGAATCTGCCTCTGGTAGGAAAAGTCTTGAATTCCAATTTGTAACCCTGGGATACACAGTCCAGGGATCTGGGACATCTCGTAACCAGGCTTAAAAGAAGAAGGGGAAGGCTTTCCTCTGAAGTTACGGAAGGAACGAAAAAATTATGCGATGTCCTTTAGGCCTATTCTTTTTATCTTGAGGAAGAAATTACCCTTTTTTCACCGGTAATATCGAGATAATTTCTGCCAAACGGGGGGTCCAAACAAGGTTTTGCCCTTGTAAAGAATCGCCAGAAGCTTGACTTTAGAGGAAACATCCGCAGTGAAACTAGAAGTTTTAGCTCATAGTCTAACAACTTGTAAAATGGCAGCTGCTATAAAGGAATTGGCCAACATAAGAGCTTTAATTGTATCTTGAATTTTATCCAAGGAAATCTCTACTTGAAGAGAATCAGGCAAGGCGTTGAACCAATAAGATGCTGCACTAGTCACAGTGGCAATACACACCCCAGGTTGCCATTGGAGACATTAATAAACATAAATCTTTTTCAAAGCCTCCAGCTTCTTGTCCATCAGATCCTTAGAAGAGCAGCTATCCTCAATATGAATAGGGGTTCTCTTAGCCAGAGTGGAAATGGCCCCTTCAACTTTGGGTACAGTATTACCAAGGGTCTTTAATGGAGTCATCGACAGGAAACATTTTCTTAAAAATGGAAGATGGGGAAAAATACACCACTGGTTTCTCTCATTCCTGTGAGATAATCTCCCTAGCACGGTCCGGCACAGGAAAAACCTCTAAAGTGGAAAGTTCATTAACAAAACTATTAAGTTTACTAGATTTCTTAGGAGTGACAGCAACAGGGGTATCAGAGTCATCTAAAGTAGCTAAAACCTCCTTTAACAATCCACAAAGATGTTCAAGCTTAAATCTTAAGGATACCACCTCAGTCTCAGAAGAAGGAATTATACTGTCCGAATCTGAGCTTTCACCCTCAGAAAGTCCCGATGTATCTTCCTCATCAGACTTATGAGAAAGGGCAACTTTTGAAGCAGAACTGAGGACAGGCACCTTACTTTCTGAATTTCTAGATTTCCTCTTGCGTTTTCCCTGTAATCTGGGAATGGCAGCTAATGCTGCAGATACCACTGAAGACACCTGGGCAGCAATTTCTGCTTTAAAATAAACTCCAGTTATAGAGGAACACTGCATGTGACGCCATTGAGGCTTGGGACGTAGCAAGAGAAAGCTGAGGTATTATTTTAAAAGCATCATCCTGAGAGACATTAGGCTCAAAAGTATTAACTTTATTTTGCAAGGTTTTCTTGACACATGAAGAACAAAATTGCATAGGAGCTGCAATTTGTGCATCTAAAGTATGAATTCATGAGAGCAGGCTCTTGCTTCAATAAGGCATATTGTTAAACAGTAAATAAACTTGTATAGATAAGTTTCAAAGATTTTAATATTCAATTAAAATAAGCCAAGGAAAAAATACACTTTAAATTTTATCCCAAATTAGGATCGATCCCCAGCTAAAAGTATGTGAGAAAAGTTAAGAAAAAAACATTTAATAAACATCAAATAAACTTCTAAAATACCCCTCAGGCAACCCCACAATTCAATTACTGAGGTGCCTTACTTCTACCAATTAAGAACGGATCACCTAGAAATGGAAAAAAAATGCTTTTTCCTCATAAATGTTATGAAGTAAAGCCGGTCATGTGACCGCAACTGCCGAGCTCAAATTACTGCTGTAACACAGAGAGGCGCTACTTCCTGGTACACAGAGTACCAGAAATAACCGTTTTTTCAAACCTGACAGTTTAAAATGTTGCATCATTTTATTTTAAAGCAAAGGGGAAATGAATAAGCTGCTGAAATAAAAAATCCACCCTTACTTTTATTTTAAACTTGTATTGTTTTATCAAGTAAGTATGTGTCAGAAAATAAAGCCTTATAAAAATATTTTACCCTTTCTTTTTAAAAGAGTTTAAATGTTAGTCTCACACATTCTACAGTGCCTGCTTCATGCCCCAGTGTAACCCATACAACAGGATTATCTATGTCCCAATAAAAAAGCAGTGTCTTTTAATTTGTTAATGTAGGTATAAATATGCATAGACCTGATATAGAATGTATATACAATATGTGTGTCTGTATATATGTGTAACAAAGGTCTACATTTTATGGAAGGATGTGATTATTGACACAGGTAGATAAAACTGACAACAAAGAGACAAGGTCTTTACATATGCAAAGTACTTCACCCTTTACAAGAAAGATCTCAGGATATAAACAGGACAGCTGAGAGGGATGGGGGCAGTTGGGATGGAAGGTTGGTAGGTATACACACACTGACACTCTACACACACAGGCATTCACATACACAAACACACACATGCAAGTGCAGTCATTCTAGATAGGGTTTAGGTAAGCACACACACACACAGAGACACACACCCTGTAATAAATAGCTGTTAGGTAGGATACATTGTGTGTTTGGGAGTATGACTGAAAACCTTTTTATGTAACTGTCTCTGTAACCTTTCTGTAATATGGGCAAATTCTAATTAAAGCTCTCTCTCTGGTAAAGAACTGAGTGTCTGAAAATCATTTAGCCCGGAATTACTATGAGTACAGTATAGTGGCTATATTTCTGTAGAACTACACATACAATATTTACCTGGGATTGTTGGTAAAGTGAATAGTGTGGTAGTGTATAGTGAGGTGACACTAGGGGTTATAATAAGTATTACACAGCGCAGAGGATATTATCCAGAGCATATCCAAAGTGGATTTATTGAATGTAATCCTGGTGGATTTGAGGGATAATTGTGCAACATATTTTGGTGCCGTGACGTTGGGCCAGAAGAACTTTCCAGAATCTGTCTAGAGGTTGGTAAGTATATTTGTTTTCCTATCTTCCTATTTTATTGCAGTTTTAATTTTAATATGGCTTGTAAAATGGAAAAAGTAGATGATACTATTGCTGAGAATGTTAGTAAGTGGGTGCTAAATTATATTAAAAGGCATAGTGGTCCCTATGAAATTCCAGCAGAATATAGACAATCATGGGATTTAATGAAAGATTTTTTAGCAAAAATGTTATATGATAAAAATGTTTCAGAAAACAAAAGAAAAGGTTGTATTATGCAAGGATTGCTGATTTGCTGTTTAAAACTAGAGGAAATAATTAAAGAAAAAGACAGTGAAATATCACAACTTAATTCAGCAGTAATGGTAAAATCTATGGAAAATGGGGAATTATATAATGAATTGAATGACAAAATTGTTGATATGCGAGTGCATGCAGTTGTAACTGGTGAAGCACTAATTGAAAAAGCAAAGGTGTGTGACACATTAACAGAGCAGAATGAGCAGATGAATGAGAGAATTTTGGAATTGGAAAGGGAAGTGGATGAATGTAGGCATGTGACTAATATGGCTTTTAATAGAATGGCAGAAAGCATCGTAGCTTGTAGTATGTCTCCTGCACCTAAAGTTCCTAAAGTTGCTGAGTCTGTTAGGAACTGGAGGTGTAGATATAAAACAAAAGCCAGTGATAAATCTCCCTGCTGCACCAACTACTGTATTAAACCATGATAATTCAGGGGAAGTGCGGTTAGTTACAAAAGTTTTAAAGCCACAAGAAATGGATAACATAGTAAAGGAAATTGGGCAGGTCCCACAGCAGGATTTCAATTGTTTTTTGCAGTGATTTGCAATTTTAAAAGAATTACAGAGATGTACAATTTGACTGTTGAGGATATAAAGAAGGTGTGGCAGAGAGCAATTGGAAATGGTCTCTGGGTCAGAATTGTACAGAGGTGTGGGCAGACACCTAGAACTGCAGACATGTGCTTTATGGAATTCATTCTGATGTGTCTTTGTGTGGAAAAATTAAACAGTTGAAACAGGAATCTCCCTATGAATTGTCAGATAGACTTTCCACAGTTTTGAAAAATGTAATTGTAAATAATTCTGGTTTTGAACATGGAGGCATGGTACACAGAACAATTTTTCTAGATGCTCTGGAGGAAAATATCAGAGAAAGCATATTATCTGTAACTCCTAATCCTTCAGACTTAAATGATATACTCCTAAGGGCTGATAATTTTTGGAGGAAAATATTTAAAAATAATATTTCTGTAGTGGCTTCAGTGAGAGGTTATAAGGAAAAAGGGCAAAACTATCATTGTCTAGGTCAATATAGAGAAAAAGACAGAATTTTTAGAAGTGGATCTCAGTATGGACAGAAGAGTCAGAATTACAAAAGGAAATTAAGGTCTAAGACTTGGATTCCATTCTCCCAAATTAAAAATGAGTATGAGGAGTTGAAAACAGAATATAATAAGATAAAACATGAGCGGGATCAACTAAAAGAGCAAATTGGAATAGTAAAAGCTACATGCAGGTGTAATATGTCTACAAGAGTAGGAGTGGTAGAGTCCCCTGATATTATGGACATCTGTTCATAGTACTTTAGGATAGTAGAAGTAACAGATTTATTTATATAATTAGAGGCTAGTGGGGTCGTAGTTTAGATTTTTTTTTTTTTTTTTTTTAAATAAAAATATATTTTGTTGTTAAACTGTTTGTCTAAAAAGTAAGTGTAAAATATATTATTTAAATATGATGTGTTGTGGGCTTATGTTAAGGCACACCCTTTGAATCCTGTTTTGGGTCAATGGAAATGTGCCTGGGGGGACATTAATGTGTGTCCAGTTTTTGTTTTGCAGGTGGAACATTAATAGCCACAAAGTTATGAGGACTGGAATCCAACTGCCATCAGACAGTCTCATTTTTATGCTTATAATTTTTTTATTTTTTTTGTGCTTTACCTCGTTAGTATTTTCGTATAAAAGTTAATAATATATCATACTTGTGCCATAAAACATGTTGCGATCGGTGCATATCCTAAAAGGCCTTTATGTCCCTTTAACTTTCTAGATGATCAGTTAAGTTAGAGGAATGTTATTAGCATATGTACAGATCTAAAGGGTGTTATTAGCATATGTACAGAGATAATAGGGGTTTAGAGGTAAAGCACAACTTGTTATAAACCTACAGAAACTCATGACCATTTGTTCTTTTATTTAGTGTTATGCAAGAGGAGGTCTCAAACCACCTGGAATCCAAAAACCAGAATGAACAAAGCAACAGGTTAAATTTACACTTCTGAAGGAGAGGAACAAGAACACATAAGATCAAAATGAACTGTTTTCCCTTTTTGCAATCTCACTTCTTCAGAAAAGCAAATAATGTTTGTTTGTTTTTTCTTTTCTCTGCAAAGTTGTAGCCTGGGAACTACATTTAAAAAGAGACTGCTTTTTTTTTTAATTGCACAATTTGTTTTCTAATCTCTGTATTAGCTGTACATACTGTTTATTGTATTATATGTAAATATGATATTTGTTACGTTTTGATAATAATTCCAGAGAGCTGCCCACAGATAATGTGACTGTATGTATGCATGATACGTGTGCTTTGGTAATGTTAAATTAGGAATTAGGCATGTATATACGTATATATATATATCATTATATATACTAGGATAAGGAATACAATACAAGGGATCACTTTAGTGAGAAATGTAAAAAGGGAACTGGATATTGATACAATTATCCAGTTTGGGTTAATTAATCTAAAATAGAGATTATATAGGATATCCCAACTTGATATAGATGGGTTGTAACAACTTGTGTTTAATGTGGGATGAGTGAAATTTACCACTCTAGTCAAACTGATCTGATGGGACAGAGCATTCACATACTAGCTGCAGATTTGCATTGGATTAATAATAGGTCTGTGAATGCTCTGATGGGGTCAGTAAACAACAATGATGTGTCTTATACTATGAGAGGTGACATAGTAAACATGTTTATTAGAAGATTATCCAAATTTAGGCCTCCAAAATGAAATGAATTAATGAGGGCAATGGGCAGTTATTATTAACTTTACCTTAGTAAGTACTCTGTAGGGGAGTGTGTTGGTATAAAGATGTATATACCAGTCAAGATGGAGCGTCCTGTACCTACACATAAGATTACTAACCTATGAGAAACAGAGGCCCCCATGGCACTATTGTACTTAAGCAATTACTGCCACACACCAGAATTGTGTCTGGAATAAACCCCATGTTTCCCTAACTGGTGTTGTAGTATGGGCTCTGTTCTTGTGTGCTAGAAACCATTAGCTAAGGCTGATGTGTGTATGGTGAAAAATGAAGTTGGATTTCACATACAGAGTTATGGTTGGAAGAGCATAATGCCGAGAGAGGGCCATGCAGTCTGCACACCGGGGAAGTTTACATTTCTGTGGGAATAGTACAGTGCAATGTGTCCTCAGATGGGTTGTACCTGAGTCAAACATATGACTCTATAAGGTTGATAAACATGTATTTAATATGTGGTGCAGGATAATCTTGAATGTCTGGTGAAGGATGCCCCCCCTCCACTTTGTAAGAAAATTCTGCCACTTCATGTAGTTTTGATGCATTATTGGTAACAGATAAATGAAGGGATGAGTAATTAACACAAACTACAGATAGCTTCCAGAGACCCTTGTTTAGTATATCCTACAATATATTCACATACTCATTCAAAAAAAAAAAAAAAAAATAGAATCATTGCATTCATTCTGGTTATATTTATTATGTTAATTGTTCATGGGTGTGTGAGCATATATATATATATATATATATATATATATATATATATATATATATATATATATATCTCTGTTTATTAGGTATATGCATATATTGTGAATATGTAGGGGAGTGTAGGTAAATATATATGCATATATTGTGAATATGATTCTAATTGAATCCTATTCAAGTGGGGGAGTGTAGGTATAAATATGCATAGAACTGATATAGAATGTATATACAATATGTGTGTCTGTATATATGTGTAACAAAGGTCTACATTTTATGGAAGGATGTGATTATTGACACAGGTAGATAAAACTGACAACAAAGAGACAAGGTCTTTACATATGCAAAGTACTTTACCCTTTACAAGAAAGATCTCAGGATATAAACAGGACAGCTGAGAGGGATGGGGGCAGTTGGGATGGAAGGTTGGTAGGTATACACACACTGACACTCTACACACACAGGCATTCACATACACAAACAAACACATGCAACTGCAGTCATTCTAGATAGGAAGAAAGGGTTTTGGTAAGCACACACACACACAGAGACACACACCCTGTAATAGCTGTTAGGTAGGATACATTGTGTGTTTGGGAGTATGACTGAAAACCTTTTTATGTAACTGTCTCTGTAACCTTTCTGTAATATGGGCAAATTCTAATTAAAGCTCTCTCTCTGGTAAAGAACTGTCTGAAAATCATTTAGCCTGGAATTACTATGAGTACAGTATAGTGGCTATATTTCTGTAGAACTACACATACAATATTTACCTGGGATTGTTGGTAAAGTGAATAGTGTGGTAGTGTATAGTGAGGTGACACTAGGGATTATTATAAGTATTACACAGCGCAGAGGATATTATCCAGAGCATATACAAAGTGGATTTATTGAATGTAATCCTGGTGGATTTGAGGGATAATTGTGCAACAGTTAATTGCATGATTTCCCCAACTGGAAGAAAAAGCACTTACCTGCTCCGCTGTCCGGCATGTAGACAGTTACAAGGTATGAGAGGACACAGTTCCTCACAAAGACCTTTGAAAAAGAAAGAACAGAGAAGCCAACTCTGACATTCTAAACTAAAGCAGCAATTGTTAGGAAAACGCAGTAAGTACCTCTTTACAAGTTGCTAACTGCTTTAAAGACACCACTACCGACTGCAAGGAATGACGTAGAATACGGCTATAACCCAAAACTTGTTTGTAGATTAAATAAAAAAAATTCTTCAGACACCTAGGGGCCTATCTATCTATCCGAATGGAGCTTGACGCCCAGTGTTTCTGGCGAGTCTTCAGACTCGCCAGAAACAGCAGTTATGAAGTAGCGGTCACAAAGACTGCTGCTCCATAACCCTGTCCACCTGCTCTGAGCACGCGGACAGACATCGCCGGAGTTCAACCCGATCAAGTATGATCGGGTTGATTGACACCCCCTGCTGGCAGCCAATTGCCCGTGAATCTGTGAGCTGCTGGTGAGCTGCTGGTGCAATGCTGAATACGGAGAGCATATTGCTCTCCGTATTCAGCGAGGTCTGGCGGACCTTATCCTCACTGTCGGATCAGGTCCATCCGCCAGACTTTGATAAATATAGGCCCTAAACTTCCCCTCCTCCATTCACCTAAGGCAAAAAGAATGACTGGGGGTTGTGGGTAAGGGAGTGATACTTAGTAGTTTAACTGTGGTGCTCTTTGCCTCCTCCTGCTGGACAGGAGTGATATTCCCAACAGTAATTACTCAAGCCGTGGACTCACCATATCTTAGGAAAGAAAAAAACTGTTAGTCATTGGTTAACCCAGGTCATGTGTTCCTGTTTTTACTGTTGCCATAGAAGCTAGGTTGCAATATACAGGGAGTGCAGAATTATTAGGCAAGTTGTATTTTTGAGGATTAATTTTATTATTGAACAACAACCATGTTCTCAATGAACCCAAAAAACTCATTAATATCAAAGCTGAATAGTTTTGGAAGTAGTTTTTAGTTTGTTTTTAGTTATATCTATTTTAAGGGGATATCTGTGTGTGCAAGTGACTTTTACTGTGCATAATTATTAGGCAACTTAACAAAAAACAAATATATACCCATTTCAATTATTTATTTTTACCAGCGAAACCAATATAACATCTCAACATTCACAAATATACATTTCTGAAAAACAAAACAAAAACAAATCAGTGACCAATATAGCCACCTTTCTTTGCAAGGACACTCAAAAGCCTGCCATCCATGAATTCTGTCAGTGTTTTGATCTGTTCACCATCAACATTGCATGCAGCAGCAACCACAGCCTCCCAGACACTGTTCTGAGAGGTGTACTGTTTTCCCTCCTTGTAAATCTCACATTTGATGATGGACCACAGGTTCTCAATGGGGTTCAGATCAGGTGAACAAGGAAGCCATGTCATTAGATTTTCTTCTTTTATACCCTTTCTTGCCAGCCACGCTGTGGAGTACTTGGACGCGTGTGATGGAGCATTGTCCTGCATGAAAATCATGTTTTTCTTGAAGGATGCAGACTTCTTCCTGTACCACTGCTTGAAGAAGGTGTCTTCCAGAAACTGGCAGTAGGACTGGGAGTTGAGCTTGACTCCATCCTCAACCCGAAAAGGCCCCCGAAAAGGCCCCACAAACTCATCTTTGATGATACCAGCCCAAACCAGTACTCCACCTCCACCTTGCTGGCGTCTGAGTCGGACTGGAGCTCTCTGCCCTTTACCAATCCAGCCACGGGCCCATCCATCTGGCCCATCAAGACTCACTCTCATTTCATCAGTCCATAAAACCTTAGAAAAATCAGTCTTGAGATATTTCTTGGCCCAGTCTTGACGTTTCAGCTTGTGTGTCTTGTTCAGTGGTGGTCGTCTTTCAGCCTTTATTACCTTGACCATGTCTCTGAGTATTGCACACCTTGTGCTTTTGGGCACTCCAGTGATGTTGCAGCTCTGAAATATGGCCAAACTGGTGGCAAGTGGCATCTTGGCAGCTGCACGCTTGACTTTTCTCAGTTCATGGGCAGTTATTTTGCGCCTTGGTTTTTCCACACGTTTCTTGCGACCCTGTTGACTATTTTGAATGAAACGCTTGATTGTTCGATGATCACGCTTCAGAAGCTTTGCAATTTTAAGAGTGCTGCATCCCTCTGCAAGATATCTCACTATGTTTGACTTTTCTGAGCCTGTCAAGTCCTTCTTTTGACCCATTTTGCCAAAGGAAAGGAAGTTGCCTAATAATTATGCACACCTGATATAGGGTGTTGATGTCATTAGACCACACCCCTTCTCATTACAGAGATGAACATAACCTAATATGCTTAATTGGTAGTAGGCTTTCGAGCCTATACAGCTTGGAGTAAGACAACATGCATAAAGAGGATGATGTGGTCAAAATACTCATTTGCCTAATAATTCTGCACTCCATGTAAACAGTTCCCTGTGTCCAAGTGATTTGTTTCAGTGCTGCATCTGATAGTACTCTGTGTGTGTGTGTGTGTGTGTGTGTGTGTGTGTGTGTGTGTGTGTGTGTGTGTGTGTGTGTGTGTGTGTAATAAATTTAAACTGAGTAACAATTCAAAATGAACATATTTTAAAGAACATTTAATTAACTACAAGTTTTTGCAATAATATCAAGAAAGGTTTTGTCTTAATAAAATTCATGTTCTACCCCACTCAGAATGCTGAAGAATATAATAAATAAAAAATGGTGTATTAAAAAGAAAATAAATAATAATAACAATAATAATAATCATGTACATCAGTTTTATTTGTATTACTAATAATCATAACACTAGGAAACACTAAAATCAGCACTAAATCTATTAAATGTTCATACCTAAAGAGAGCAAAATGTCAATCCAAGCTGCTATTGAATGTACTTATTTTGGTAGAACTAGAACTAGAACTAGAGGCTGAAAATTTCTTTATTAAAATATGAACTAAAAACTATAAACACACCATACATGCAAAAAATCATTGTTTTTTGTTTGCAAAACAAATAAAGAATTTGAACTTAATGTGTCAGCATTTTTTTATATTTAATAAAGTAATGAACTAATAAATATTTGTTTATTCATTAACGGCTAGATTATGAGTTTTGCGGTAAGAGCGGTGCGGTATTAACTTGCACGTTATTGTCACCGCTCACTTTCCTACAGCGCTGGTATTACAGGTTTTCATAAACCCAGCATTAACAGGCAAGAAGTGAGCGTAGAGCAAAATTGAGCTCCATACCGCACTCCAATACCAGCGCTGCTGAAAGCTCCGGTGAGCTGGTTTTATGTGCTTGGGCACGATTTCCCCTTAGACATCAATGGGGAGAGCCGGCTGAAAAAAAGTCTAACACCTGCAACAAAGCAGCGTAAAGCTCCGTAACGTAGCCCCATTTATTCCTATGGGGAAACTAATTTTATATTTACACCTAACACCCTAACATGAACCCAGAGTCTAAACACCCCTAATCTTACACTTATTAACCCCTAATCTGCCGCCCCCGACATCGCCGACACTTACATTATATTTATTAACCCCTAATCACCCCCAACATTGCAGACACCTACATTATACTTATTAACCCCTAATCTGCCGCTCTGGACATCGCTGCCACTATAATAAACATATTAACCCCTAAACCACCGCACTCCTGCCTCGCAAACACTAGTTAGATATTATTAACCCCTAATATGCCGCCTCTAACAACGCCGCCACCTACCTACATTTATTAACCCCTAATCTGCCGTCCCCAATGTCGCCGCCACTATACTAAATTTATTAACCCCTTAACCTAAGTCTTACCCTAACCCTAACACAGCCAATCGGAATTAAAGGTGAAAAAATCTTATTGGCTGATGCAATCAGCCAATAGGATTGAGCTTCAATCCTATTGGCTGATCCAATCAGCCAATAGGATTGAGCTCACATTCTATTGGCTGATTGGAAAAGCCAATAGAATGCAAGCTCAACCTATTGGCTGATTGCATCAGCCAATAGGATAATAGGATTGAAGCTCGACTTTTTCACCTTTAATTCCGATTGACTGATAGACGCCATCTTGGATGATGTCAATTAAAGGAACATTTATTCGCGAAGAAGACTTCGTTTGAAGAGGATGCTCCGCGCCGGATGTCTTGAAGATGGACCTGCTCCACGCCGGATGGATGAAGATAGAAGATGCCGTCTGGATGAAGACTTCTGCCCGTCTGGAGGACCACTTCTGCCGGCTTGGATGAAGACTTCTCCCGGCTTCATTGAGGTCTTCTTGCTGCTTCGCTGAGGACTTCTCCCGGCTTTGTTGAGGGTGGATGTATGGTCTTTAAAACTGTAAGTGGATCTTCAGGGATTAGTGTTATGTTTTTTTAAGGGTTTATTGGGGGGGGGTTAGTTTTAGATTAGGGTTTGGGCAATGGGGAGCTTAGATTTTTTTAGTTAGGATTTTATTTGGGGGTTGGTTGTGTGGGTGGTGGGTTTTACTGTTGGGGGGGTGTTTGTTTTTATTTTGGGGGGCTTTTTGATTTTGATAGGGCTATTAGATAAGGTGTAATTAGTTTAAATATCTGATAATGTCTTTTTTTATTTTGTGTAATTTAGTGTTTGTTGTTTTTGTAATTTAGGTAATTGTATTTAATTAATGTAATTTATTTAATTGTAGTGTAAGGTTAGGTTTTATTGTAAGACAGGTTAGGTTTTATTTTACAGGTAAATTTGTATTTATTTTAACTAGGTAGTTAGTAAATAGTTAATAACTATTTAGTAACTATTCTACCTAGTTAAAATAAATACAAACTTGCCTGTAAAATAAAAATAAACCCTAAGCTAGCTACAATGTAACTATTAGTTATATTGTAGCTAGCTTAGGGTTTATTTTACAGGTAAGTATTTAGTTTTAAATAGGAATAATTTAGGTAATGATAGTAATTTTTAATTAGATTTATTTTAATTAGATTTAAGTTATGGGATATCAGGGTTAGGTTAGACTTAGGTTTAGGGGTTAATAACTTTAGTATAGTGGCGGCGACGTTGGGGGCGGCAGATTAGGGGTTAATAACTGTAATGTAGGTTGCGGCGATGTTAGGGACAGCAGATTAGGGGTTAATAATATTTAACTAGTGTTTGCGAGGCTGGAGTGCGGCGGTTTAGGGGTTAATATGTTTATTATAGTGGCGGCGATGTCGGGAGCGGCAGATTAGGGGTTAATAATTTTATTTTAGTGTTTGCGATGCAAGAGGGCCTCGGTTTAGGGGTTAATAGGTAGTTTATGGGTGTTAGTGTACTTTTTAGCACTTTAGTTATGAGTTTTATGTTACAGCTTTGTAGCATAAACTCATAACTACTGACTTTAGAATGCGTTACGAATCTTGCGGGATAGGCTGTACCGCTCACTTTTTGGCCTCCCAGAAAAAGCTTGTAATATCGGCGCTATGGAAGTCCCATTGAAAAAAGACTTTACGCAAATTGCGTTAAGGTCAAAAAAGTGTGCGGTGCCCCTAAACCTGCAAGACTCGTAATAGCAGTGGTAGTGAAAAAGCAGCGTTTCACTCATACCTCAAAACTCGTAATCTAGCCGTAATTTAGTTTCCCCTATCTATTAAATGGAGAAACTAAATGAATGGAATTTATGTGTTCATTAGTTTGTTTAGTTAATAAACTAACCGCTAGATTTAGAGTTCTGCGGCCAAAGGGGTGCGTTAGCTACGCGTGCTTTTTTTCCCCTCCACCTTTTAAATACCGCTGGTATTTAGAGTTCACAGAAGGGCTGCGTTAGGCTCCAAAAAGGGAGCGTAGAGCATATTTACCGCCACTGCAACTCTAAATACCAGCGGCCAGCTTCAAAAACGTGCTTGTGCACGATTCCCCCATAGGAAACAATGGGGCCGTTTGAGCTGAAAAAAAACCTAACACCTGCAAAAAAGCAGCGTTCAGCTCCTAACACAGCCCCATTGTTTCCTATGGGGAAACACTTCCTATGTCTGCACCTAACACCCTAACATGTACCCCGAGTCTAAACACCCCTAGCCTTACACTTATTAACCCCTAATCTGCTGCCCCCGCTATCGCTGACCCCTCCATATTTTTTTAACCCCTAATCTGCCGCTCCGTACACCGCCGCCACCTACGTTATCCATTTGTACCCCTAATCTGCTGCCCCTAACACCGCCGACCCCAATATTATATTTATTAACCCCTAATCAGCCGCCCCCAACGTCGCTGCCACCTACCTACACTTATTAACCCCTAATCTGCCGACTGGACCTCACCGCTACTATAATAAAGTTATTAACCCCTAATCCGCCTCACTCCCGCCTCAATAACCCTATAATAAATAGTATTAACCCCTAATCTGCCCTCCCTAACATCACCGACACCTAACTTCAAGTATTAACCCCTAATCTGCCGACCGGACCTCACCGCTACTCTATTATTTTTATTAACCCCTAAAGCTAAGTCTAACCCTAACACTAACACCCCCCTAAGTTAAATATAATTTTTATCTAACGAAATAAATTAACTGTTATTAAATAAATTATTCCTATTTAAAGCTAAATACTTACCTGTAAAATAAACCCTAATATAGCTACAATATAAATTATAATTATATTGTAGCTATTTTAGGATTAATATTTATTTTACAGGCAACTTTGTATTTATTTTAACCAGGTACAATAGCTATTAAATTGTTAATAACTATTTAATAGCTACCTAGTTAAAATAATTACAAAATTACCTGTAAAATAAATCCTAACCTAAGTTACAATTAAACCTAACACTACACTATCAATAAATTAATTAAATAAAATACCTACAATTATCTACAATTAAACCTAACACTACACTATCAATAAATTAATTACATACAAATACCTACAATTAAATACAATTAAATAAACTAACTAAAGTACAAAAAATAAAAAAGAATTAAGTTACAAAAAATAAAAAAATAATTTACAAACATTAGAAAAATATTACAACAATTTTAAGCTAATTACACCTACTCTAAGCCCCCTAATAAAATAACAAAGCCCCCCCCCCCAAAAAAAAAGAATGCCCTACCCTATTCTAAAATACAAATAGAAAAGCTCTTTTACCTTACCAGCCCTTAAAAGGAATCAGCCAATCAGATTGAGCTCGCATTCTATTGGCTGTTCCGATCAGCCAATAGAATGCAAGCTCAATCTGATTGGCTGATTGGATCAGCCAATCAGATTGAACTTGAATCTGATTGACTGATTCCATCAGTCAATCAGAATTTTCCTACCTTAATTCCGATTGGCTGATAGAATCTTATCAGCCAATCGGAATTCGAGGGACGCCATCTTGGATGACGTCATTTAAAGGAACCATCATTCGTCGGGAAGTTGTCGGCCAGGATGGATGTTCCGCGTCGGCGGGATGAAGATAGATCCGGAAGAAAGAAGATTGAAGATGCCGCTTTATAGAAGACTTCAGCCGGATGATGGACCTCTTCAGCCGGCTGATGGACCTCTTCAGCCCGATGATGGACCTCTTCAGCCGGATGATGGATCTCTTCAGCCCGATGATGGACCTCTTCAGCCCCCGCTTGGGCTTGGATGAAGACTTCGGAGCCTCCTCTGGATGGATCGGTGATACCCGGCGTGGTGAAGATAAGATAGGGAGATCTTCAGGGGCTTAGTGTTAGGTTTATTTAAGGGGGGTTTGGGTTAGATTAGGGGTATGTGGGTGGTGGGTTGTAATGTTAGGGGGGTATTGTATGTTTTTTTTACAGGCAAAAGAGCAGAATTCTTTGGGGCATGCCCCGCAAAAGGCCCTTTTAAGGGCTGGTAAGGTAAAAGAGCTTTTCTATTTGTATTTTAGAATAGGGTAGGGCATTTTTTTTTATTTTGGGGGGCTTTGTTATTTTATTAGGGGGCTTAGAGTAGGTGTAATTAGCTTAAAATTGTTGTAATATTTTTCTAATGTTTGTAAATTATTTTTTTATTTTTTGTAACAGTTCTTTTTTTATTTTTTGTACTTTAGTTAGTTTATTTAATTGTATTTAATTGTAGGTATTTGTATGTAATTAATTTATTGATAGTATAGTGTTAGGTTTAATTGTAGATAATTGTAGGTATTTTATTTAATTAATTTATTGATAGTGTAGTGTTAGGTTTAATTGTAACTTAGGTTAGGATTTATTTTACAGGTAATTTTGTAATTATTTTAACTAGGTAGCTATTAAATAGTTATTAACTATTTAATAGCTATTGTACCTGGTTAAAATAAATACAAAGTTGCCTGTAAAATAAATATTAATCCTAAAATAGCTGCAATATAATTATAATTTATATTGTAGCTATATTAGGGTTTATTTTACAGGTAAGTATTTAGCTTTAAATAGGAATAATTTATTTAATAAGAGTTAATTTATTTCGTTAGATAAAAATTATATTTAATTTAGGGGGTGTTAGTGTTAGGGTTAGACTTAGCTTTAGGGGTTAATAAATTTAATAGAGTAGCGGTGAGGTCCGGTCGGCAGATTAGGGGTTAATACTTGAAGTTAGGTGTCGTGATGTTAGGGAGGGCAGATTAGGGGTTAATACAATTTATTATAGGGTTATTGAGGCGGGAGTGAGACGGATTAGGGGTTAATAACTTTATTATAGTAGCGGTGAGGTCCGGTCGGCAGATTAGGGGTTAATAATTGTAGGTAGGTGGCAGCGACGTTGGGGACGGCAGATTAGGGGTTAATAAATATAATATAGGGGTCGGCGGTGTTAGGGGCAGCAGATTAGGGGTACTAGGGATAACGTAGGTTGCGGCGGTGTGCGGTCGGCAGATTAGGGGTTAAAAAAATTAATAGAGTGGCGGCGATGTGGGGGGGCCTCGGTTTAGGGGTACATAGGTAGTTTATGGGTGTTAGTGTACTTTAGAGCACAGTAGTTAAGAGCTTTATGAACCAGCGTTAGCCCAGAAAGCTCTTAACTCCTGACTTTTTTCTGCGGCTGGAGTCTTGTCGTTAGATTTCTAATGCTCACTTATGCCAAGACTCTAAATACCAGCGTTAGAAAGATCCCATTGAAAAGATAGGATACGCAATTGGCGTAAGGGGATCTGCGGTATGGAAAAGTCGCGGCTGCAAAGTGAGCGTTAGACCCTTTCCTGACTGACTCTAAATACCAGCGGGCGGCCAAAACCAGCGTTAGGAGCCCCTTCCGATGGTTTTGACGGCTAACGCAGAACTCTAAATCTAGCAGTAAATTTATTTAGTTAAAGAGCGAATTTTAGAAAAAAGAATTTGTATTTTATTTATTTTACAAACAAATAATGAAAACAACTATTTGCTTGTTGAATACAAACTATCTGTCTGCGTATGTCTGTCTGTCGCCCTATGTGTATCTCTCTTATTATATATCACATTCTATATATCTCTCTCTCTATCTGTGTATATCTGTCAGTCCCCCTATGTATATCTCTTTCATTATATATACATATCTATATATCTATCTATCTCATCTATTTATCTATCTAATCTATCTACATATATAAACACACCATTTTTGTGCTTTTATGTTACCAGCTGACATATTTATGTGTAATGGCCAAAAATAATTCAGGAGTATTACAAAATAGTTGAGAGACATTGCTAGGTTCTCTTTAACAACACACTTTACTTCAAAAATATAATGGAGCTATCAACATCATAGCAAAACATTCAGCAGTGTATAAAAGAAGACCAATCAAATATTTTTTTATGCTTTGAAATCTATGAACTTGAACACAGTATGCTGACAGCATGTGGGTCAGCAATCATTAACTTCTTGTATGTGTATAGATTAGAAATCTTCAGGGTAACCAGAGGTGTACGCACAAAAACATCAGGACAAAACTATATTGACGTATTGACTCCGGGATAAATCTTCCTGCCCTCCAGAGAGCAATTTATACTCTAGTAATCAATCAAGAAACTAGCATGTGCTGGGCTCTTGGGATATTCAAGGTTTCCAATTTGAAATATCAATCTTTACTGGGGAACTGAGCTGCCAAAATGTCTACAACCCCTCTCACTCCATAAAGATCTTAAAATACCAGTTGTAATGATATATTCTTGGACCTGAGAATTGAACAAAACTAAAAAATAAAGATGGAAACAATTTTACATTTTTTTATATTACTGTATGTTTGCAAGCTCGAGGCAAATATATCTACCTACTCATATAGCATAATTTTTCGTTGATTCACAGGGCATACATGTATACTTTATAATTAACCCTATGGTTACCAGTAGATTAGGATCTACTTTCTTGGTTACAATCCAGCATACTAGAATTTTATATATTACACTTGCAATTTAACTGGTGTTTGAAGTAAAATACTGTCACTAAAATATTTAATAGGAAAACACTTGCCCTGGGAATCATAAGCCTTCTGCACACACCTACTCATACACACACATTTATAAATACATACACACTGTTACGGTACCAACAGTGTACCAAGGGTTAATACCAGATGAACAATGTCCTGCATAGGGAATCAGCAATTCACAACCCAGCCAGTTTCAGGTTTAAAACAGAATGACATTTATTAAAGGCTAGATGCCTAGTATTTATACAGGTTTGACCCCAGATGGGGGGGTTGAAAGACTCTTGTACATTTAGATAAAAAGGGGAAGACGCCCTTTTATGAAACAGTAGAATTACATTACTTAAATACTTTACTTAGGCAGATAACAACTTAAACACATTTGGCTTGTCTTATCACCTAGCGTCTGCTCTCTGAGGGTGATTAAACAATGGCCTGTTTATTACTTAAATGTAATTATAGCACACAATAGCTGAGGCCAGAAAACCTGTCTTTAGAAATTAGTTTCTTAGCTAAACACAATTAACTCCTTCAGTCCTGACAGAAGGGTCTGTCACATATCTCCCCCCTTGTGGAACACTCCGGCAGACCCGGCTTGACCCTTTGGCGGGTCAACCTGGGGATGACCGGACTAGGAGGTGGTAGGCATGTCAGTTTGCCAGGACAATCCATCTGTATTCCCGTTATGAGAGAGAATTCCTGTCCATACAAAGAAGGGTTCAACTTCCTCAGTGCCCAGACTAGGGCTAAACAGTCCTTCAAAATCCCATCAGCTTCTTTACGAGTTTTCTGTACCTGCTCTTTATAGGTATCCACAATCCCTTCATACTGACATAGGGTGCCCTTGAGTTGCTGCACCTCACTATGAGCCAGCGTCAGCTTCTCCTCAAGTGTCGCTAAGTTTGTCTTTAATGTTTCATGTCCCACTCTCAAGCTGGTGTTTTCTGCAGTCTGTCGGTGCAGCTTGTCTAGCAGAGATTCACGTTCTAAACGTGCTTTTTCCTCTGCGCTCCTCTTCTTCTTCATCAGCGCATTGTAACGGGACTTCCACGTATCAATAGCGGATAGAGATTTACTGAGCTCAGCGTCCTGGGGCTTAGCAGCAGGGGGGTCAGTCTCTGCTGCACGGATCTGAGCACGGGTAGTCACAGGGTTAACATCAGCGGGACCCATGGGAGCATAGGCAGAAACAAGGGGAGCCAAGTCATTTCCAAGAAGAACATCAGCAGGTAAGTCCTTCTTGACACCCACATTCACAGGTCTAGCGCCCACTCCCCAATCCAAATGTACCCTGGCAACAGGTAGGCTGAACACATCGCCCCCTGCTACCCTCACAGCCACAGTGTCTCCAGTGTACTGTTTCTCAGACACCAAGTTCTTTTGAAGCAAGGTCATGGTAGCACCAGTATCCCGTAGACCACTGACCTTCTTCCCATTCACTTTAACCAGTTGCCGGTTATTCCGGTGGGCAGCTTGCACAAGGTCTGCCTCATGTAGGATGCTCCAGCATTCTTGCGCCTCTACGTAGCGGGCCGCAGGCTGAGGGTTACGTGTGATTCCGCCGGCAGGTCTTCTCCAGGACTGTGCTTGGTTCGCTGCATTTAGGGGACACTCTGGTCTTTTGTGCCCTAGTTGCTTACATCCAAAGCATCGAATCGGTTGTGAGTAGCCCCGCAAATTGAACCGGGCTCTCTGAGGGTAGTTCGTGGCCAGATGCCGTGTGGTATAGCGGTGCGCCGGGGGTTGGTAACTGGCAGCTGCTGGGGTGACTGGGGGTCTGTACTCCACTCTAGCAGGGGGCTTAGTGGTAGCAGTGACCAGTTTGCGGGCATCCGTATACTCATCTGCCAAGCGAGCCGCTTCATGCAGGGTGGAGGGTTTACGGTCCCGAACCCACTCTTGAACTCCTGCGGGTAACTTGTCGAAGCAATGTTCCAACAGGAATAGCTGCAGCACCTCTTCCCCAGATACGGCTTGGCACCCCGCTATCCAGTGAGCTGCTGTGCGGTGCACCTTACATGCCCACTCAAGGTAGGAATCTCCAGCTAATTTAACAGTGTCTCTGAACCGCCTCCGGTATGCCTCCGGTGTAACCGCATACCTGGAGAGCAGAGCCTCTTTTACAGTATTATAATCCCCGACTTCCTCATCTGGAATGGCCCGAAAAGCCTCACTGGCCCGGCCGGATAATTTTCCGGATAATATTATGACCCAGTCTTCTGCGGGTACCTTGCGTAGTGCACATTGCCTCTCAAAATCCGCAAGGTACCCATCAATCTCTCCTTCTGTTTCCAGGAAGTTTTTAAAAGCTGCAAAATTTACTTTTCTCTTTTCCACTGGGTTTGCTGCAGCGCCGCTTTGGCGAAGTAGGTTGGCCTCCACAGCTGCTATGACCCGGTCGATAATTTCCGCAGATGGGTTGGGGCCATAATATGCCAGTCTTATTTTAACCGCCCGATCAAAGCTTGCTTCTTCAGGGGTTCTGTCTGCTATGCTGGGCCCATTGGTTCCTTCTGTTCCTGGTACTCTTTCCATCTTAGTCAGTATTGTAATAATCCCCCTCTTCCTGAGGTTACTGGCTTGTGTAGTTGCTCTTCTGGGCGATAAGGTTCATTCCGTCGCTTGCCACCAATGTTACGGTACCAACAGTGTACCAAGGGTTAATACCAGATGAACAATGTCCTGCATAGGGAATCAGCAATTCACAACCCAGCCAGTTTCAGGTTTAAAACAGAATGACATTTATTAAAGGCTAGATGCCTAGTATTTATACAGGTTTGACCCCAGATGGGGGGGTTGAAAGACTCTTGTACATTTAGATAAAAAGGGGAAGACGCCCTTTTATGAAACAGTAGAATTACATTACTTAAATACTTTACTTAGGCAGATAACAACTTAAACACATTTGGCTTGTCTTATCACCTAGCGTCTGCTCTCTGAGGGTGATTAAACAATGGCCTGTTTATTACTTAAATGTAATTATAGCACACAATAGCTGAGGCCAGAAAACCTGTCTTTAGAAATTAGTTTCTTAGCTAAACACAATTAACTCCTTCAGTCCTGACAGAAGGGTCTGTCACACACACAATACACAAATACTTTCAAATAGCACAAACTAAATTTAATAAAAATGTCCACCTATTTCACAAATCCTTATATAAAAGTATACAGGTATATTTATAGCAACGTGTTACTGAGAAGTCCAATATTAATGCCACTGGTTCTGCTTAATCAGTGAATATTTGTTAGGCTGATGAAGAGAATGAAAAATCGCTCTTCCTGCCACTGTCACTTCCACCTCTCCACATTCCTGGAAAGCATAGCCATACCATAAACTGTGTAGTCACACCCAAATCATTGGCTCCTCTACCAGAACATACACCTCCACAGCCATGACTACAATTTTCAGCAGTATTTTGGATAGTGCTCAAGTGCAACATATAATCGACCACTTTGTTCCGATGTTAACACGATAGTACCAATGTGAATGGGTAAAACTTTTCTCTAGGTCACACAAACGTTAACCCTGTGCTAGTCCATAATTTCCAAATCTTAACAAAACATGCAGAGCAAAATACTTGGAAATCTTAAAAGCTTTTATGGCCTAGATAAAATGTTATTATTTTAACTTAAGGCTGTTGTTCTATTGCCTCCCAATTGTCTACAACTAGAACAGAATTACTTTCACTTATTTAAAATTGGTAATCTTAATTAAAAATTTAAATGCAGAGAGCCCTGAAGTTGTTACAATTTCATTATTTGTGAAAGATGATCTTATGCTAAGCTGTAAAAGTTGTGATCTTGTGACCTAACCATCACACCTATATGAGCTTGTTGGACATCCTATTCCAAAACATTGACATTAATATGGAGTTGTACCTACTTTGCAGCTACAGCCACCACATTACTAGGAAGGTTTTTCACAAGATTTTGGAGTGTGTCTGTGGAAATAGATTGAGGTCATGGCTCTCTGCAGGCCACTCAAGTTCCTTCACACCAAATCCTCAGGCCATGTCTTCAGGGACATCCCTTTCTGTACAGTAGATATGTGCACTCAGACCCTCTATGAGGATCCAAATGTGGAAGTAGGTAGCTGATCATGCCGTTCGGCTCTTTTCAGAGACTAATTTATTCTTCTGAAAGATCATCACACTAAGATCTGTATTTGCACAGATGTTAGTTTAGTGCTCTTTTAAAAATAATAAATCCGGCTCCAAAAACAGTCAGATGGCACCTTCCACATTCGAATCCACACAAAGGATCTGAATGCACAAATCTAGGACACAGGAGCACAATTATAGTGGAACACGAAAGGGGCTCCCCTAACTTTTGCCACAAAGTTGGAAGCACCCAATTGTCTAAAATGTCTTTGTATCCTGTAGCATTATGCTAACCCTTTACTGGAACTAAGGGGTCTACCTAAACCCTGAAAAACAGACATAGACTTTTATCTCTCCTCCACCATTTTTTACTTTAGGCACTATGCATTCCGGTTGTTAGCTTTCTCCAGGCATCCACCGCAATCAGATTCTTCCATCAGACTGCCAGATAGTGAAGAGGGATTCACCACTTCAAAGAACAAATTTGCATTGCTCTTCAGTCCAGCTCTTGAGTATATTTTTAATGTTTTCTTTGCATCTTGCACTTTACTTATTCACTGCATAGTTGCACCTTTATGTATGGTTATTTGCAGTGTATTGTTAGTTTTAAATGATGCCAGATAATACCCGGAGCTTAAATTGTGGATACTACTAAACTGTTATGGAAATTTAGAAAATCACATGAACTGTAAGCAGTCCTATAGAAGCACGGTCATATAAGTGATTTGTTTCTTTTTTACTCAGACATTATACACACATGTTTTAAATTGTTTTTTTTTTGTTTTTTTTAAAGGAATTTAAAAAAAAAGTATTTTTAGGAAAATGTTGTATTATATAAAATTGAGTATAAATGTTATATTAGAGCATATATATATATATATATATATATATATATATATATATATATATATATATATATATATATATATATATATATATATATATATATATATATATATAAAAATTTCTAGCCAATGTGATGCAAACACAAACATCCGAGTAGTCACAGTAAGTGCCGCAATTACCTTGAGAAATCAATATGATCTTGCTTCAATAGTACACATTGATGCATTTGCATTTTTGAATATGGGGATTATTTTAACCCCACCAGTAAACAAAAAACTTATCTATTAGACAGGAAGAATCAACAACTTTAGAAAATGTAAACCTCACTAATCCAAAACAATTATTTAAAAAATTGGAAAAATGAAGTCGTAAACAAATATTGGCACAATAGTAATAACTTAGGCCTAGATTTGGAGTTCGGCGGTAAAAGGGCTGTTAACGCTCTGCAGGCTTTTTTCTGGCCGCACCATAAATTTAACTCTGGTATCGAGAGTTTAAACAAATGCTGCGTTAGGCTCCAAAAAAGGAGCGTAGAGCATTTTTACCGCAAATGCAACTCTCGATACCAGAGTTGCTTACGGACGCGGCCGGCCTCAAAAACGTGCTCGTGCACGATTCTCCCATAGGAAACAATGGGGCTGTTTGACCTGAAAAAAAACCTAACACCTGCAAAAAAGCAGCGTTCAGCTCCTAACGCAGCCCCATTGTTTCCTATGGGGAAACACTTCCTACGTCTGCACCTAACACTCTAACATGTACCCCGAGTCTAAACACCCCTAACCTTACACTTATTAACCCCTAATCTGCCGCCCCCGCTATCGCTGACCCCTGCATATTATTATTAACCCCTAATCTGCCGCTCCGTAAACCGCCGCAACCTACGTTATCCCTATGTACCCCTAATCTGCTGCCCTAACATCGCCGACCCCTATATTATATTTATTAACCCCTAATCTGCCCCCCTCAACGTCGCCGACACCTGCCTACACTTATTAACTCCTAATCTGCCGAGCGGACCTGAGCGCTACTATAATAAAGTTATTAACCCCTAATCCGCCTCACTAACCCTATCATAAATAGTATTAACCCCTAATCTGCCCTCCCTAACATCGCCGACACCTACCTTCAATTATTAACTCCTAATCTGCCGAGCGGACCTCACCGCTATTCTAATAAATTGATTAACCCCTAAAGCTAAGTCTAACCCTAACACTAACACCCCCCTAACTTAAATATAATTTACATCTAACGAAATAAATTAACTCTTATTAAATAAATGATTCCTATTTAAAGCTAAATACTTACCTGTAAAATAAATCCTAATATAGCTACAATATAAATTATAATTATATTATAGCTATTTTAGGATTAATATTTATTTTACAGGCAACTTTGTAATTATTTTAACCAGGTACAATAGCTATTAAATATTTAAGAACTATTTAATAGTTACCTAGTTAAAATAATAACAAATTTACCTGTAAAATAAATCCGAACCTAAGATATAATTAAACCTAACACTACACTATCAATAAATTAATTAAATAAACTACCTACAATTACCTACAATTAACCTAACACTACACTATCAATAAATTAATTAAACACAATTGCTACAAATAAATACAATTAAATAAACTAGCTAAAGTACAAAAAATAAAAAAGAACTAAGTTACAAAAAATAATAAAATATTTACAAACATAAGAAAAATATTACAACAATTTTAAACTAATTACACCTACTCTAAGCCCCCTAATAAAATAACAAAGCCCCCCAAAATAAAAAATTCCCTACCCTATTCTAAATTAAAAAAGTTACAAGCTCTTTTACCTTACCAGCCCTGAACAGGGCCCTTTGCGGGGCATGCCCCAAGAATTTCAGCTCTTTTGCCTGTAAAAAAAAACATACCATACCCCCCAACATTACAACCCACCACCCACATACCCCTAATCTAACCCAAACCCCCCTTAAATAAACCTAACACTAAGCCCCTGAAGATCTTCCTACCTTGTCTTCACCATACCAGGTTCACCGATCCGTCCTGGCTCCAACATCTTCATCCAACCCAAGCGGGGGTTGGCGATCCATCATCCGGTGCTGAAGAGGTCCAGAAGAGGCTCCAAAGTCTTCCTCCTATCCGGCAAGAAGAGGACATCCGGACCGGCAAACATCTTCTCCAAGCGGCATCTTCAATCTTCTTCCATCCAGTGCGGAGCGGGTCCATCTTGAAGCAGGCGACGCGGATCCATCCTCTTCTTCCGTTGTCTCCCGACGAATGACGGTTCCTTTAAGGGACGTCATCCAAGATGGCGTCCCTCGAATTCTGATTGGCTGATAGGATTCTATCAGCCAATCGGAATTAAGGTAGGAATTTTCTGATTGGCTGATGGAATCAGCCAATCAGAATCAAGTTCAATCCGATTGGCTGATCCAATCAGCCAATCAGATTGAGCTCGCATTCTATTGGCTGATTGGAACAGCCAATAGAATGCGAGCTCAATCTGATTGGCTGATTGGATCAGCCAATCAGAAAATTCCTACCTTAATTCCTATCAGCCAATCGGAATTCGAGGGATGCCATCTTGGATGACGTCCCTTAAAGGAACCGTCATTCGTCGGGAGACAACGGAAGAAGAGGATGGATCCGCGTCGCCTGCTTCAAGATGGACCCGCTTGGAGAAGATGTTTGCCGGTCCGGATGTCCTCTTCTTGCCGGATAGGAGGAAGACTTTGGAGCCTCTTCTGGACCTCTTCAGCACCGGATGATGGATCGCCAACCCCCGCTTGGGTTGGATGAAGATGTTGGAGCCAGGACGGATCGGTGAACCTGGTATGGTGAAGACAAGGTAGGAAGATCTTCAGGGGCTTAGTGTTAGGTTTATTTAAGGGGGGTTTGGGTTAGATTAGGGTTATGTGGGTGGTGGGTTGTAATGTTGGGGGGGGGTATGGTATGTTTTTTTTTACAGGCAAAAGAGCTGAAATTCTTGGGGCATGCCCCGCAAAGGACCCTGTTCAGGGCTGGTAAGGTAAAAGAGCTTGTAACTTTTTTAATTTAGAATAGGGTAGGGAATTTTTTATTTTGGGGGGCTTTGTTATTTTATTAGGGGGCTTAGAGTAGGTGTAATTAGTTTAAAATTGTTGTAATATTTTTCTTATGTTTGTAAATATTTTATTATTTTTTGTAACTTAGTTCTTTTTTATTTTTTGTACTTTAGCTAGTTTATTTAATTGTATTTATTTGTAGCAATTGTGTTTAATTAATTTATTGATAGTGTAGTGTTAGGTTAATTGTAGGTAATTGTAGGTAGTTTATTTAATTAATTTATTGATAGTGTAGTGTTAGGTTTAATTATATCCTAGGTTCGGATTTATTTTACAGGTAAATTTGTTATTATTTTAACTAGGTAACTATTAAATAGTTCTTAACTATTTAATAGCTATTGTACCTGGTTAAAATAATTACAAAGTTGCCTGTAAAATAAATATTAATCCTAAAATAGCTATAATATAATTATAATTTATATTGTAGCTATATTAGGATTTATTTTACAGGTAAGTATTTAGCTTTAAATAGGAATCATTTATTTAATAAGAGTTAATTTATTTCGTTAGATGTAAATTATATTTAAGTTAGGGGGGGTGTTAGTGTTAGGGTTAGACTTAGCTTTAGGGGTTAATCAATTTATTAGAATAGCGGTGAGGTCCGGTCGTCAGATTAGGGGTTAATAATTGAAGTTAGGTGTCGGTGATGTTAGGGAGGGCAGATTAGGGGTTAATACTATTTATGATAGGGTTAGTGAGGTGGGTTAGGGGTTAATAACTTTATTATAGTAGCGCTCAGGTCCGCTCGGCAGATTAGGGGTTAATAAGTGTAGGCAGGTGTCGGCGACGTTGAGGGGGGCAGATTAGGGGTTAATAAATATAATATAGGGGTCGGCGGTGTTAGGGGTAGCAGATTAGGGGTACATAAGGATAACGTAGGTGGCGGCGCTTTGCGGTCGGAAGATTAGGGGTTAATTATTTTAAGTAGCTGGCGGCGACGTTGTGGGGGGCAGGTTAGGGGTTAATAAATGTAATACAGGGGTCGGCGGGGTTAGGGGCAGCAGATTAGGGGTACATAAGTATAACGTAGGTGGCGGTCGGCAGATTAGGGGTTAAAAATTTAAATCGAGTGGCGGCGATGTGGGGGGAGCTCGGTTTAGGGGTACATAGGTAGTTTATGGGTGTTAGTGTACTTTAGGGTACAGTAGTTAAGAGCTTTATGAACCGGCGTTAGCCAGAAAGCTCTTAACTCCTGCTATTTTCAGGCGGCTGGAATTTTGTCGTTAGAGCTCTAACGCTCACTTCAGAAACGACTCTAAATACCGGCGTTAGAAAGATCCCATTGAAAAGATAGGATACGCAAATGGCGTAGGGGGATCTGCGGTATTGAAAAGTCGCGGCTGAAAAGTGAGCGTTAGACCCTTTAATCACTGACTCCAAATACCAGCGGGCGGCCAAAACCAGCGTTAGGAGCCTCTAACGCTGGTTTTGACGGCTACCGCCGAACTCCAAATCTAGGCCTTAGAATGGTATCTAAAATATAATATTATACCCAACGGATTATGTCTAGTGAATTTCCCATTATGGACAAAACAGAAATCGAACTGTTAACCGAATGGGACTCAGCATTAGAGGAGTGTTCCATCAAATTTATTAATATCCTTATTAAATACAGAAATAAAAAAGTAAAAAGTTTGGGTCATCAAATTAAGGATATGAGGGAAAAACTAAACGACTTTAGGGGAGATGTCTATTATCAGGAAGTAGATAGGGAAAACAAAAATAAATTAGATAGATTTGGCAAAATGATAGAAAATAAGAGATTTTCATAATGAGAGGGAAGAGGTTCAAACCAATGAAGCAGATGATATGTTTAAAGAGATCCCAGACACACCAGTACCAGATACGAGTAACATTAACTGGTTACAAGTTAACTCACCAGAACATTCATTAAATGCTACATATAGGGAATTGTATAGATCAACTAGAAAGGTATCTGTGAATAACCCCAGGAATAACCATGGAAATACCAACAGGGGACGATTCCCAAATAATAAAGAGAAAAGAAAAGGGAAATCTAAAGATTGGGCCCCTAAACAGTGGAGAAAAAATAGACATGAATCACATAAAAGGGGACACCATGGAGGTGGTAACCATGTTAGAACACATTCTAATCAAAAATAGACTTGTGCGCAGTGAAAAAATTAGTTTCGGTTCGTTTCGGACCGACTCAGATTTTTTCCAATTTCAGATTCGGATCGATTCAAATTCGGATACATTTGAATGCATTCGTTTTGGATTCTTTCGGATTTGAATCCATTTTTGATGTATTCAGATGTATTTGTTTCGGATTCGATTAGTAAATTCAGAAGTTCAATACTATTTCAAATTCGAATGTCACATTCGAATTTGAATGCCACCTTCAAATTTGAATATTATATTTATAAAACACAGTATTAGACTAGAAATACTATTTCAAATTCGAATGTCACATTCGAATGTCACATTCGAATTTGAATATTATATTTATAAAACACAGTATTAGAATGGAAATACTATTTTGAATTTGAATGTTACATTTTAATTTGAATGTAACATTCAAATTTGAATATTACATTTATTAAACACAGTTGTAGACTAGAAATACTATTTTGAATTTGAATGTTACATTTGAATTCTAGTGTAGCTTTCAAATTTGAAAATTATACTATTTCAAATTCGAATGTCACATTCGAATTTGAATATTACATTTCGAATGTAATGAATAAATCCGAACTAATTCAAATTTATTCAGTACAAATGCATTCTGATTAGTTTAGTTTTGTTGCTAGGGTTATTCAGAAATTCAAATCGATTCAAATCTCCGAATTCAGATGAATTTCGATTCGGAAAGAAACGAAATGCACATGTCTAATCAAAACTATCAAAGGAGAAATAATAGTGGATTTATAGATTGGAGGAAACCCTCACAATAGGAATTACTACCATAGTCCCCCTAACACATATCAGTCCTGGAACATGAGAGACAACACAACAGGACCAACAAGGAATCAATTTGCAAACACAAATCATTTTTTAGGCGAGTCTTCAGACGTCTTTCAGAACAACAGAAGGGGGAACTGCACAGAAAATCCCCCTCTGCAGATACTGGAACTACAATGGAGAACGAGAGGGCAGAAAAGACCAAACGAAAATGGAGAGGATGTAGGGGAGGAAAGAAATGCAGGAATAAAAAAGGAAAAGATCAGTCCGCACCTAGGAAACAAAGATGTAAATATGAAAGCTAAAATATTTAACCTTTCTAGCAGAGTACAGTCCCAAAAAGAAGAGGAAGAACTAAAGAAAGGTTTATCCTTTGCTCCAACTAAGGGACCCAATTCATTCCAATTCGTGGACTTATACAAATTCATATGGAAATTGACATTAAATAGACACTAAATTGACATTAAGGGCTCCATGTACTAAGCCGTCAATTCATCCGTCATTTTAGTCGCGGCTAAACTCGCCGTTACTCGCCGCGGGCGAAATGGTGTCCGCTGTAGCTATGTACTAATAATCCCACAACAAATAGACACCTCTAGCCCGCCGCGAGCAGTGGCGGAATATTGATAAATTTGACGCCTCGCTCGCCGCGAATAAGCTGATGTACTTAACTTTCAGTTCAATTGTCTGGCCAATTGTTAACACGTGACATGTAAGGTGTCATGAACGTCATAGTAGAAGCGGGAATAGAATTTTGCTCCTATAAATGGACAAGTTTTCTAAACAACTTTATTATTGTTCCAAAATTTTTGGAGAGTAATTACAGAGCGCTCGTTTTTGAGATCTTTATTTACTATTTCGATATGGCTTCATCTGGATCTGAAACCGCTTCAAAATCCAAGAATCCTCACTTTTCTCATCAGCAAAACGTCGTTTTGATTGATATGATTATTGACTCTTATGATTATTTGTTTGGATGTCGTGTCAAACAGACAAATTTTTCTAGAAGGAAGCAGATCTGGCAAAGGATCAGCGACGCTGTTAGTGCCCAGGGTCCAGGAAAAAAGGATGTCGATCAGCTGAAGAAGCGTTACAACGACATTAAACGCTTCGCCAAAGCTAAATTGGCCAGAGAGAAAAATTCGGCACGTGCTACCGGAGGTGGACCAGCATATGTGGCAGACCTCAATGACTATGAGCAGAAGCTTGTTCAGCGTCTGGGACCGGAGATCATCACTGGCATAACGGATGATTGTGACAGTGATTTAAGAGGTAAATGTACAACATAGTTGACGTAAATGTTCTTTTTAAAGTTATGATAGGTTATTGTCTCCAATATATATTTCTTTAAAATAACATTATCTGACTTCTTACGCTTCAGTATCCTATATGCCATCTAGGCCCCAAATACTGTAATCATTTATGTCGCATATATGTATAAGGGATTGTACAAGCCATTTAGGCCCCAAATACTGTAATAATTTATCTCGCATATATGTATAAGGGATTGTACAAGCCATTTAGGCCCGAAATACTGTAATAATTTATCTCGCATATATGTATAAGGGATTGTACAAGCCATTTAGGCCCCAAATACTGTAATCATTTATGTCTCATATATGTATAAGGGATTGTACAATAATAGTATTGTTATACTGCCTTTTTTTTAATGGTCTAACGGAACTAAAGATTTGTTGATTATTACTATAGTGATCCCTAAAGATAACACCCATGTGTTTATTTTCAAACCAGTATTGCATAGAAACCTTAAAGAGATAATGACAATAGAAATAATGTAATTTGAAACTATTAAAATAATATTGTATGTCCGACATTAATCATGAGACTAACCCCAGATCACATGCCTTCTTAAATTTCTGATCTATTGACTTCCATGTTGCGTTATTTCACTATAGAATATTATTGTTAGCATCTTTCAAAATTGTTCTCCGCTTTATAAACATACATTTTTCAGATATAGCTATGCACATAGTTGACGCAGTCACATGAACCATCTATGTGCATCAACCAATGATCATTTACTGTGCCTGTATAGATTTGCTTTTCCTCAAAGTATAAAAATCCAATGAATGCAAAAACATAATACATTTAAATATTTTTAAAAATGCATTTTCTTATGCAATTTGTAAAGGTAATTTTTTTTTTTCATGTCCCTTTAAAGGGCCACTAAACCCAAAATCTTTTATTAATGATTCGGATAGAGAATTGAAATTTAAACAACATATTACTTCAATTTTCTAGATATTCTTAGTTGAAGAAAAATAAATACACATGTTGAGCCAATCACACGAGGCTTCTTTGTGCATCAATCAAATGCTTTTCAACAAAGAATATCTATAGAATAAAACAAATTAGATAATATAAGTAAATTATAAAGATGTTTATAACTGCATTCTCTTTCCAAATCATAAAAAAAGGTGGTTGGCATGTCCCTTTAATGATTGAGCCTGCATTCACTGCTGTAATTATTATTATTAACAGTTTTAACTTTCAGTTTCAAATATAAATAAAAATAAACCTAATTTTTTTTTTAATTTTTTTTTTTTTAAGCAATGCCAACAACAGCAGAGCCTGTGAGGAGTAACGAGGTGCCCACTTGTTCTACTTCTTCTTCTGCGGTTTCGAGACCACCCGGTGCAGCTGTTTCAAGACCTTCGGACAGTTTTACACATGGACAATTTATACGCTCATCATCTAATGTTACACACACAACTTCCTCGGCGGACACACTTCCGGATCTAAGGACCAGCACTCCACAAACTGGTGTTGGTAGAGCAACTGGTAAGTACTTTACAAATGAATAATTTCAATGTTGTGTGTTTTATCTCTTTTATCTCTCAATTTTTTTTTTGTAATTTTTTTTTTAAATGTCAAATGTCATTATTGACATATTCTATTTCGAGATCTTGTACATATTTTTTTAAATGAGGATTCTTGTAGAGCATGCATGCTATTTTAATCAACTTTCAATTTTTTTTAAAATTTATCATTATTTTCTTTTTGAGAATTGATCATAGTATTACATAAGAAAGCTGATAGAAATTCCATGCAATATATCTTATTCTCAAAAAGATTATTTTTGCTTCAGTGTCCAGTTAATTGCAAAATACATTTCCATTAATAATTTCGAATATATCGTTACATTGACAAAAAAGCATTTTATTTATTTATTTTTATGTTATTTATTTTTTTATAGGTGATTTGGGACGTCTTTTCCAGAGATTGACTGGACATTCATCTCCATTATTTGATGGTATGTATCACATATGTATATATATATATAATATAACTTAAATTGGTGTATGACGGTTGTATCTGCTCTCTCCTTCTATTCTATTTCTGCAAGTGTTTTTATAACATTTTATTTTTATTTACTAACAATTTGTTATGTCTTGATCTAGAAGAAGAAAACTCATCAAGGGAGATCACTATCAATCTCATGCCGATAGTGGAAAATCCCATTCAAGATGAACCACCAGGAGGGCATGATGGAAGTGAGACTCCGGATATTCTTGAAGATTTGGGAGATGCGCAACCGGATGAAATTCACACACCAGAAAACATTGAGGAACCTGTTGAAACACAGGCACCACCAATTGAACTGCAAACAGGTGGTGTAAATATTGACAATACACCGGCAGAAGGACAATTTGGCGATGTTGCATTGAGGGAAATGTTGACACTGGCAAGGCAATACAGAGAGGACCACAGAGAAATGCTGAATATTATTAACACTAATATTGAACGCTGGGCTGCTCTGTCAGAAAAAAATGTGGAAATCGAAAGGCAAAGGAATGAGATAGAGATGCAGAAATTACAGCTGCAAAGAGAGATGTTCCAGTTTCAGATAGAGCATGCAAATTTGATCATAGGAGTACATTTGAAAGTTGCTTAAAATTGCATGCTCTATCTGAATCACAAAAGATAAAATTTGGATACAGTGTCCCTTTAAGTTTAAAATGTTAGTCACTGTTAATTTTTTTACTCTGTATATTGTGTACAAAGTTATTGTTTGTGTATTTTTAAGGGACACTGTACTCAAATTTTTTCTTTTGTGATTCAGATAGAGCATGCAAATTTGATCATAGGAGTACATTTGAAAGTTGCTTAAAATTGCATGCTCTATCTGAATCACAAAAGATAAAATTTGGATACAGTGTCCCTTTAAGTTTAAAATGTTAGTCACTGTTAATTTTTTTACTCTGTATATTGTGTACAAAGTTATTGTTTGTGTATTTTTAAGGGACACTGTACTCAAATTTTTTCTTTTGTGATTCAGATAGAGCATGCAAATTTGATCATAGGAGTACATTTGAAAGTTGCTTAAAATTGCATGCTCTATCTGAATCACAAAAGATAAAATTTGGATACAGTGTCCCTTTAAGTTTAAAATGTTATTATTTAATAAAGACAAATTTTTTTATGGCCAAAAAAAAAGTTTATTTACATAAATTCAAACTCACTTTTGATTCTTCAACACAAAACTTTTTCTCAGTTATTAATCATGACAAAACAAAAAATGAAATCAAATTACATATTTACGGTATAAAAAATCTACTTGCTCCATTAACATTGCCAAAGTTGCCCTAATTTTAGAAATTTTTTGTTTGACATGATCTTCTAGACAACTCTGAGTACTTTTGTCTGCAGTCTCAATAGTTGATGTTGAAGATAAATCTGTAGAAAAATAAATGAAAAGCAAAATTTAATTCAATTGTCATATACATATTCAATGTATGATAGGGTTTTTCATCACAAATATTACCTCCTGATGTGCTGTTATCTACGTTATCTACTATATTAGCTTCTACACTTATGTCCACTCCTTTAAAGCTTTCATCTGAGCCAACTCCTATTTGAAATATACAATATATGTATTAGTTAAAACTTGTATTTTCTTAGATTTAAGATTACTGAGTATGAAACATACCTTTATCTACCATCATTGTTGGTAAAACTTCTATCCTTGGTTGAGTATCATCTGAAGTTAATGCTTCAAATATTGTCACACTATCTGGATTTTGAAATTCTTCCATTTCCATACTAGTTTCCATTTCTTCCATGGTAATATCTATGAACGAAATTACAAAGATAGAAAACTATTAAATCAAAAACCTTGTATATATTATTTAAAACAATAATAATAATAATCATTACAAGTGACATAGAAACCAATTTCTAAGTTTCATGATTCAGATAGTGCATGCAATTTAAATAAACTTTATATTTTACTTCATTCTTTTTGTATCTTTATTTGAAAAGCAAGAATCTAAGTTTAGATGCCAGCCCATTTTTGGTGAACCAACTGTGTTGTACTTGATAATTGTACAGAACCAATCAAAGAGTGCTGTCCATGGTGCTCAACCAAAAATTGGCTGGCTCCTTAGCTTAGATGCCCTCTTTTTCAAATAAAAATAGAAAGTAAATGAGGAAAAAAATGATAATAGAAGTAAATTAGCAACTTGATTAATATTGCATGCTAAAACTTTTTAAGCCAAAACCTAAAATATATGATTTAAAATTTAAATAATAAGTCATTACCTGTCTGTGTCTCTTTATGACAAATTGCATATGGATTTGGAGATAATTCAATATCCAATAGTGTTATTGGCAAAGGTGGAGAAAGAGCTTCACTTCTGGGTGTTTGCACCAACATTGACCTTAAGTAGCGTGGTGGGTGTGCACACTTCATTCTCCTACTTCTCATATCTATAAACATATATATAAGAAAAAAATTTAATAAAAAAAATTGAAATAATTATGCTGCATGCTTACTTTTCTAACATGTTTCAATGTTATATAGTAATATATTTATATTTTATTCTACTAACTCAGTTCTGCATGTTTCAATGTTATATACTAATATAGTTATATTTTACTCTACTAACTCATTTTTGTATGCTAAGTTTTCTAACCTTTTAAGTGTATATAGTTATATAGTTAAATTTTAATCTACTAACTCAGTTCTGCATGCTAACTTTTGTAACTTTTTGCAATTGTATATACTAATATAGTCAAAGTAACAGTCAGGAAATATTATTTTCCTGGATTCGTCAATGATGACGCAGTTCAAAAATAAACCCTTTTTTTATATTATTAAAAATTATTTCATATATAATTTTGAAACTTACATGTCCTTATCAATCTTCGAATCGATTTATAGTACTTCGGTTCTCTTCTCTTCAAATCACTATATTTTCTAAGACACTGTCGTCTTGTTCTTTTAATTTTTGAAATACGATGCATTCTTCTCAGCATCTCGTATATAATTTTGTCTCGGCATTCCTGTCTCACTCCCCTCACACCACCAATCCGTTTAGGGAAATATTTATCCATGGCATAAACTAATATCACCAATTCTCCAGCACCAAAAGGTTCAGGACGCGACATGTTTGACGATGACGTGATTAATCGTTATGTCAATCATTAGCGCATTGATCCAGATATGTATCCCCGAAAAATAGAGAAAAATATAATGTATATGTAGATTAATGTATTTTATGAAGGTTTGTAAATATCGATGTTTATAGTTATTACAAATGATATTTGTTTCATATACATTTTCTTTGTTTCAGATGTGTTGATATGTATTAAAATTTACTTTGTTTTACAATTGTTATTTTGTTTCTAAACATTTTCTTTGTTTCAGATGTGTATGTATTAACATTTATACTTTGGTTTACAATAGTTATTGTTTCTAAACATTTTTTTATTTGTTTCAGATGTGTTTTTATGTATTAAAATTTAATTTGGTTTACAATTTTTATTTTGTTTCTAAACATTTAATTTTTTTAAGATGTGTTTATATGTATTAAAATGTTGTTTGGTTTACAATTGTTATTTTGTTTCTAAACATTTTCTTTGTTTCATATGTGTTTATATGTATTAGAATTTATTTTGGTTTACAATTGTTATTTGGTTTCTAAACATTTCCTTTTTTTTCAGATGTGTTTATATGTATAACAAGTTACTTTGGTTTACAATTGTTAATATATAATGTTTAAAGATTATAATTTTGTAATAAAATAATTTATTTTGCCATTATTTTCTATATGCCACTATTCTTTTAACAAATCTTGAATGCAAAAATATATTATAAAGGTTAAGAAAATAAGTGCTAAGAGGTATTTATTTGAATATGGGAAAACCTAGTAGCTGTTAAAAATAGAGGTTAGAATAAAACAAATAAAATTAGCAAGTCTTTTTTAACTCAAAAATCCAATCTGATAACATAAAGCACTGTTGAATATACTGTCGCTTGTTACAGCTACAATTCAATGACACAATACAATGAATTAGCATCAGCTATGGAGGGATTACATTACAATAATCACATATGTAAAAGAGTGAGAGCAGCTGTAGACACTAGTGTGATGTCACAAAGACAATGTATTACCTATAATATATTGTCTGTAATAACTTTGATCATAAACTTTATTTATTTGAAACCTTTGATAATTGAAGATCAACAACTGTTATGTATTTAACTGTTTATCATGAGTGATTTTTAATAACCTTAACTCTTAAAAAAAAATGGAGACAAGTTAATAAAGAAAGTTTTTTATTGATCAACTGAAACTTTAATCCTCAAACACAAAATATTGTTCTGAAACCATGTCCCTTGTTGCATTTCCACGCCTATTAGCTTGTTCGACACATATTTCTTCTGGTAAATCATCAGTATCTATTGGATCTTCATCTTCTAATGGACAGCCTCTTTTAATTGCAATATTGTGCAGTATGCAGCAAACCAATATAATTTTGGCAACTTTCTCTGGTGCATACTGCATAGCACCACCAGAACGATCAAGACATCGAAACCGCATTTTCAAAAGACCGAAAGTCCTCTCAATAATCCCCCTGGTAGATCGGTGAGCTTCATTGAAACGTACTTGACTTCTGGTCTGTGGGTTGTTATAGGGAGTCAACAGCCATTCTGTACATGAGTACCCTCCATCTCCTAATAGAAGATATAATAAATATAAATATTAATATAAGAATAATTATAAAGATTCAGAACTATACAATACAATTAAACTATACAGATTACAGTCGACAAATTGGGCGCAATTTTGGTACATTGAAATGAGAGACATATTAGACGCCAGTTATGCTTACCTAGAAGCCATCCGTCAGGCATATTTCCCTCCTCGAACTTCCGGTATAACCCAGTCTGCCTTAAAATGTAAGAATCATGACAGGATCCAGGAAAGTTAGAACGGACACTGATAATCCTCATGTGGGGGTCACAGACCATCTGGACATTCAAGGAATGGAAATGCTTTCGATTCCTATAGATCTCCTCACGAGCTTGAAGTGGTCTTACAGCAACATGGGTACAGTCTATGGCACCTAGGACATTGGGCATCCCAGCCATCCTATAGAAATTTGACTTGATAGATTGCCATTCTTCAGGGGTAGATGGCAAACAAACATATCGATGAAAAATAACCATCATAGCCCCTATTACTTTGGATAAGTGGCGTGAAAAAGCAGATTGACTCATTCCAATAATGACGCTAGAAACTGCCTGAAAGGAGCCTGTTGCAAAAAAATGCAATGCCGCTAATAGTTTGAGAAGTCCCGGAATAGCTTGTGAACGAGCAGTCATCGGCTCCAAATGATCTTCAATCTCTCGATACAGGTGTAATATCGATTCACGATCAAGCCGGAATCTTTGTATGATCTCTCGGTCAGAAAGGCCGTGCAAACCAACCCGTGGAAGGAATACACGGGGGACTCGAACTCTCCTTCTTCTAACCAATCGATTAGCTACATTTCCAGTATTCTGTCTTCTAGCCCGGATTCGCATCAAACGGAGAATAAACAAAAACAGAATTCTCTCCATAGCTGCTGAAATGAACAATGTAAGTACAATGCTGATATTACTGCCTTTTATATATGTCTAGACTGGCGTCTAGAGTGACTTTCCTATTGTTTTGTACCTTGCCCGCCACCTAAAAGGTGGCGAGGCAAAAATAACGAGGTGGGAGCGGAAATTGACGCGAGCGGACAAATAGATTTTTTAGTACATTCGTTTTTGGCGAGTTGGTGGTCAAATGTGTCTAATTACAGTAAAAAATGGAGAGGTAGCGAGGTATGGCGGATAAGTACGCTCGCAATTTTAAAGATGCGAGTTTTTACATAATTGACGGCTTTGTACATATCAGTTTGCGAGTTTGGGCGCGAGATTTGTTGCGGGTAGCTCGCTGACTGCTTAGTACATGGAGCCCTAAATGGGATTAAAAGAGAGGACAATTCCTCAATAAGAAATGTGGAGTTATTAGAAGAGGATTTAGAAACCCTCAATATTCTACAATAAGATCTAAACATTGGAACGGTTGGAACAGAGGGGGAAGAAATTAAAGATATTACTCTGCCTCCAAATATTTCACTAAAACCACCATCTACATACTTCCCTATCCATTCTAAAGGCAATCTTATACTCGTCTTTGGAAGCATGGTACAAGAGAACTTTGATAAAATGTGTAAAAACTATAAAATAAAAAATGATAATATGAGCAAGAAGGAGAAACAAATTATGAAGGCTCTAGAAGAAGACTATAATATAGTGATTCGTGAGGCACATAAAGGAGGAAGAATTGTGATCCAGGACAGAAAGGAATACTTACTGGAAGCCTTAAATTTACTACAGGACACTACAACATATAAGAAACTAAAAGGGGATCCACCTTCACTATTTGTTCAAGAATATAAGGACCTTTTGGATGATGCAAAATAAGTAAGAGTTCTAAACGAAGAGGAATTCACTTTTCTGAGGAACAACACCCCAACTACTGCAATATTCTATCACCTCCCCAAGAGACACAAGAATGTAGAAAATCCTCTGGGGAGGCCTATTGTCTCTGGAATAAACTCATTAACATCTAAGTTATCAAAATACATAGATACTTACCTTCAGCCACTCGTACCAAAACTAGACTCATACCTGAGTGATACCCCAGATCCGATTGAGAAATTCACTAAACTAGATTGGAAACCAGACTTAATATGGTTAACCTTGGACATGAGCACCCTTTATGCAAATATCCCACACAACAAAGGTATTTTAGGGATTAAATATTGGTTAAAGAAAAAACCCAACCTAACAGAAGTCCATCAGAAATTAATTTTAGAGATAGTGAGAGAGAGAGAGTGTGAGAGAGAGTTTGTGTACGAATCTGTCTGGGTGAGTGTGCAAGTGCTGCTTTGTTTTTCATTCCTTACACATAGTTAAAAATATTTACTTTCATTTACACGCAAACACATTCAATACATACATCATCGCATTATACGCATTCCCTAAAAACATATGTGGATTTAGAAACTCAATCTGAGCATGCGCAAATTCAAATAGCTACCCCACATTGCACACATACAAATTTTCACAAAAGCACACCTGGACCTTGTTTACTTTGCAAACCGGTATATCATTAAACTGTTCCATAGGGTGAGAGAGAATAAGATAGTGAGAGAGAGATAGTGAGAGATAGATAGTGAGAGAGAGAGAGAGAGAGAGAGAGAGAGAGAGCTAGTGAGAGAGAGATAGTGAGAGATAGATAGTGAGAGAGAGAGTGAGTGAGAGTGAGAGAGAGAGAGCTAGTGAGAGAGAGAGTGTGAGAGAGAGAGTGTGAGAGAGAGTTTGTGTACGAATCTGTCTGGGTGAGTGTGCGAGTGCTGCTTTGTTTTTCATTTCTTACACATAGTTAAACATATTTACTTTAATTTACACGCAAACACGTTCAATACATACATACACATAACAGTAACACTACATAAACACACATACTGTACACTCCATATACCATTTCCTTTAAACCTATACCCATCCCATAGTTATATTTTGTTCATTTTAGACCAACTTATTGTTTACACACCCTCATTTAGTCCTTTTATATATGTTTGTCTGTTTATTACTACCCCAACCCTATTTTCTAGAACCCATTCACACTTTGTGCCTTTTTTACTTTTGTTTCATTATTTTGACCCCTTTCGTTTGTGCACTTTCACCTTCTGAAAAGGTATAGCGGGAAGGAGGAGTAGGGAAGAGATTAATGATGAGATTAGGGAGGAGATTAGGCAGCAGATTAGGGACGAGAAGAGGCAGGAGATTAGGGAGGAGATTAGGGAGGAGAGTGGGAGAGGAAGGGGGAGAGGAAAGGGGAGAGGAAGGGGGATAGGAAGGGGGAGAGGTCAGGGTGGGTTGGCACAGCCACATTGTTGAAGACAAAAAGTGGCTGGGCCCAGTGGGACAAGGCAGGAGCGCAGAGAGGGCGCAATACAGTCCGGAGAACAGAGACTCACATCACAGGGGAAGCCCAGGCAGAGGGAGGAGAGGTATACCAGGGAGGAGAAGGAGGCCCTTATAATGGCCTATATGGAGAGGGCTAGGAGGCTGCAGGCACCGAAGGCCACCCCTTCAGCGAAGAAAGCATTGTGGCTGGAGATCAGGAATGCTGTCAACACAGTGGTGGAGTTCAGGAGGGACATAAAATCTATACAGCACTGCTACCGGGACTGCAAAAGTGAGCTCAAGAAAAAAATGTTGAGGGAGAGGCAAGCCAATACCGGGAGCGGTGGCGAGCCGGAGCAGACATTCGTCTACAGCCGCTCAGAGGAAATGCTGAGTCCCAACATCTCCAATGAGGCCCTAGTCGGGATCGAAGGAGGGATCAATACTGGAACCTGCACTTCTCATCTGCTGGTATGCACATTTACTAATCTCTTTTCATCCACCTCATAACTCATTTACACTCAAAATAAATTATGGATATGACAAACGCAATTACGCTTTTTTAAACATTATTCTGAAAATGCATTTAGAATTTCCTTGAGAAAGTTGGATTTAAAGAAAAGCTATCACATTAGTATCTAGTCTCCAGATTATGTGTGCATTTAAACTTATTTAGGACGCACACAAAAATACATTAATATTGACCATGTAGATATCCGAAAGACGGGTTTTTAAATACATAAATCGTATTGATTTCTTTTGGATAAAATGTAATTACTAGGGCAGACTCATTAATACACTTTCAAATATAACATTTACATCTTTATTTGGAACTGTGCTAATATCTCTTATTTCTTTAATTTTAAAATATACAGAGTCTGAGGCCAGTGAGGAGGAAACACAACAGGAACATGCTCCTCCTTCACCCAGGCATGAGAGTGGTGCAGAACAGGAGGATACCCCTGCAGAAGATACCCCTGCAGAAGATACCTGTGCAGTAGCCCCCTGTGCAGCAGCCCCTCGTGCAGCAGCCCCTCGTGCAGCAGCCCCCCGTGCAGCAGCTCACCGCACAGCATCTCCCCGCGCAGCAGCTCCCACTGATGAGAACACCCGCCCCCCCACAATGCTCGAGTTGGAGCTCGAGTTGGATGAGGGTCTACGCACAGTTTATGACAGTGCAGTGAACACCCTGATAGAAGGACAAACAAATATTGTAAATGTTCTAAATAACATATTTCAGGTCCTCCGGAAGTTGGCAAGCAGACTTTATCCAGAAATCGGAAAACCACAAGATCCTGGACCATCAGCTCCTAGACCATCAGCTTCTGTGCCTCCTCCATCTCCTACTCTGCCTGGTCAACCCCAATCACTCACGGTACTCCTCCCCCTCTTCCCCAAACATCTTCAATGAGGACACGTCTGAGGAGGCATTTGACCACTCCAGAGCCTCACTGTAGTGGGAAGAAGGAAAAAGTAATTATGTTTATATATTATTGTTTTTAATTTAAAGTTAATGTGTAAAGGATAATTATGTGATGATGTTGTCTTCTTACACTTGTGGATCGCACTCTGTATTTAATAGGCTTCTATGGGACCGGGTCCATGGAGGCAGATTGGTTGCAAAGTGTGTTTTACAAGTGTGTTGAAACAACATCATTACATGCTGTCCTTGTTGATTAGAATGATTGGATTTTGTGATATGATGTTTAAAAGTGTTCTTCTAATACAAACCAATGACCATTACAATTATACATGATGGCATATCACTGTGTTGATGTAAACAAACATATGCTAGCATATACTAATTATTATGGCTCATTGGTATATCCCTATGTGCTTGTTAAATCAAGCAATTTTTTTTTTTTTTTAAAAGCCTGCATGCCATATTTCTTTCATTGTGTTCACAACATTGAATACATAAAATAAAGTGTATTTTTGGAAAGCTAGCTTAAAGTGTTTTACTTAGTTTGGAAATCTATTTCATGCACCTTTTAAATTAAAAGGTGCATGAAGCAGAAAATTCTCTTTCATTATTTTGACAGAGCATTACATTTTAATCAACATTCACATTTACTTATATTATTTAATTTGCTATATTATCTTGTTATCCTTTGCTGAAAGCTTTATCTAGGAAAGCTCAGAAGCAGCAAAGAACCTAGCTTCTATTTGCTGATTGGTGGCTGCATATATTTACCGATTGTCATTGACTCACCCATGTGTTCACTTAGAAACCAGAAGTGTACAGGTGTCCCTCGGTTTACGCTGGTTCAATTTGCGCCATTTCAGAATAACAACCTTTTTTTCAGTCATGTGACTGCTATTGAAAAGCTTTGGAAGTCAATGAACTAATTAAAATAGCCAGTAGGTGGAGCTGTCCGTTTGTTTTGCAGCAAAGTTATGCAACTTAACAGCCTTTTTTTTTGTTCATTAAACTTAGTTTGATGATGATGCAGTCTGTTGTATAATTATTTTATTAGGTTATGTTTAGCAAATGTTTCTGTTCATTAAACTTAGTTTGATGATGATACAATCTATATTATTAGGTTTATAATGCTGTTTAGCATTTAAAGTCTTCATTTCAAAGCTTTAACAATAATGTATTAGGTGTTACTTATGACAATTTTGAGAGGGGCCTGGAACCTAACTCCCTCACTTCCCATTGACTTACATTATAAACTGGGTTTCAATTTACAACGGTTTTGATTTACAACCACTCCTCCTGGAACCTAACCCGGCGTAAACTGAGGGCTACCTGTATTGATACTCCTTCAACACATTATACCAAGAGAATGAAGCACATTTGATAATAGAAGTAAATTGGAAAGTTGTTTAATATTGTATGTTCTATAGAACTAATAAAATATACATTTTGGGTTTCATGTCCCTTAACGGGACCTATAACACCTTCTAATCTAATTGTTTAAACTAACTTACAGGGAGTGCAGAATTATTAGGCAAGTTGTATTTTTGAGGATTAATTTTATTATTGAACAACAACCATGTTCTCAATGAACCCAAAAAACTCATTAATATCAAAGCTGAATAGTTTTGGAAGTAGTTTTTAGTTTGTTTTTAGTTTTAGCTATTTTAGGGGGATATCTGTGTGTGCAGGTGACTATTACTGTGCATAATTATTAGGCAACTTAACAAAAAACAAATATATACCCATTTCAATTATTTATTTTTACCAGTGAAACCAATATAACATCTCAACATTCACAAATATACATTTCTGACATTCAAAAACAAAACAAAAACAAATCAGTGACCAATATAGCCACCTTTCTTTGCAAGGACACTCAAAAGCCTGCCATCCATGGATTCTGTCAGTGTTTTGATCTGTTCACCATCAACATTGCGTGCAGCAGAAACCACAGCCTCCCAGACACTGTTCAGAGAGGTGTACTGTTTTCCCTCCTTGTAAATCTCACATTTGATGATGGACCACAGGTTCTCAATGGGGTTCAGATCAGGTGAACAAGGAGGCCATGTCATTAGATTTTCTTCTTTTATACCCTTTCTTGCCAGCCACGCTGTGGAGTACTTGGACGCGTGTGATGGAGCATTGTCCTGCATGAAAATCATGTTTTTCTTGAAGGATGCAGACTTCTTCCTGCACCACTGCTTGAAGAAGGTGTCTTCCAGAAACTGGCAGTAGGACTGGGAGTTGAGCTTGACTCCATCCTCAACCCGAAAAGGCCCCACAAGCTCATCTTTGATGATACCAGCCCAAACCAGTACTCCACCTCCACCTTGCTGGCGTCTGAGTCGGACTGGAGCTCTCTGCCCTTTACCAATCCAGCCACGGGCCCATCCATCTGGCCCATCAAGACTCACTCTCATTTCATCAGTCCATAAAACCTTAGAAAAATCAGTCTTGAGATATTTCTTGGCCCAGTCTTGACGTTTCAGCTTGTGTGTCTTGTTCAGTGGTGGTCGTCTTTCAGCCTTTCTTACCTTGGCCATGTCTCTGAGTATTGCACACCTTGTGCTTTTGGGCACTCCAGTGATGTTGCAGCTATGAAATATGGCCAAACTGGTGGCAAGTGGCATCTTGGCAGCTGCACGCTTGACTTTTCTCTGGGCAGTTATTTTGCGCCTTGGTTTTTCCACACGCTTCTTGCGACCCTGTTGACTATTTTGAATGAAACGCTTGATTGTTCGATGATCACGCTTCAGAAGCTTTGCAATTTTAAGAGTGCTGCATCCCTCTGCAAGATATCTCACTATTTTTGACTTTTCTGAGCCTGTCAAGTCCTTCTTTTGACCCATTTTGCCAAAGGAAAGGAATTTGCCTAATAATTATGCACACCTGATATAGGGTGTTGATGTCATTAGACCACACCCCTTCTCATTACAGAGATGCACATCACCTAATATGCTTAATTGGTAGTAGGCTTTCGAGCCTATACAGCTTGGAGTAAGACAACATGCATAAAGAGGATGATGTGGTCAAAATACTAATTTGCCTAATAATTCTGCACTCCCTTTATATTTACTAATAATAACAAAGTAATCATGAATCCCTATTCTTGCCGCTCAGTTTACCCCAAACAGTTCAATAAAAGTGTCTTTAATTAGGCTGCTGATCTGCCACTTGGTGATGCTATGTATGCCACCATATTGCCACACGGGCACAGCAGTCACGTGATTGTGCGTGACAGATAATGTTATTAAGTTTAGAGAAGGATTACCAGAATTCTCTCTCACAGTGGTGCTAAGTGAGTGCTGTAATTAGCTGTATGAACACTTTTCATATGTGCCTCTTATTTATATAAATAAATATTCTGTTGTGCATGCATTTTATTAATTTCAAAGAACTCAAAACTTTTTCTAAGCTAGAAGAAATATGTCTGACTGCACTATTGAGAGGAACTGTTGTTTTAGTTAATAGCAACAGCTGATGCTACACGTAGGGGAAAAGAATGAGCTGAAGATACATGGAGGGGGGAGGAAGGAGGGGGGAGTGGCATGCTCCGTGGGAAGAAGAGAGCTGAATAACGCTGCAATTACATTTACTAGAAGATTTATGCACAAGTGCATACATCTTCTTGCATTTGTGCATAAATCTTCTAGTAAATGTAATTGCAACGTTATTCAGCTCTCTTCTTCCCACGGAGCATGCCACTCCCCCCTCCTTCCTCCCCCCTCCGTGTATCTTCAGCTCATTCCTTTCCCCTCCGTGTAGCATCAGCTGTTGCTATTAACAAAAACAACAGTTCCTCTTAGTGCAGTCAGACGTATTTCTTCTAGCTTAGAAAAAGTTTTGAGTTCTTTGAAATTAATAAAATGCATGCACAACAGAATATTTATTTATATAAATAAGAGGCACATATGAAAAAAGTTTATACAGCTAATTACAGCACTCAGCACCACTGTGAGAGAGCATTCTGGTAATCCTCGTGTGCATCATGTGACTACTGTGCCTGTGAGCAAAGTGCGTTACAACATGGCAGCACACATAGCAGCACTGAGCTCAGTATCACCATTCTGTTTAACAACACTTTTCTTGAATACAATGGGGGTAAGCTGCATAGACTGCCTAAAAATCCTTTATTACTAAATGTGTAGTAGATTTATGGACTGACAGCAGAAGTTAGTTTGCAAAATCTGCATCAGGTGTTTAGTGTCCCTTTAAAGAGTTACATTTGAAGTTCATGCTCACAGTGCTATATTATTTATATAACAACAATGTTGAATCGATACTTGACACGACATTGAACTTAAAAATAAATAATAAATATCAGGACATAACATCTCTAAAAAGTATACATGATTTATTATATGTTACACAATTAAAATATCATTTGTATATCATATGATATAGGTGAATGTATATTGAAAAATGACTTAAAATACAAATGCACATGTTTCGGAAATTACAATGTATACAATTAAACTCAACACATAAATTATTTGTTAATGAGAAAATATTGTTGACAAACATATTAAACCAGATGGAGTATATTATTTTCTGAACATTGATGGATTATCACTTGCCTCAAAATATATTTAGGATCCACAACACATTGACTTCATTCATTTCTTCCATGAGACAGCCATCAATTGAAATTTTTTAGATCTTTTATCATCTATGTTTCAACAATGTAAAAGATTGACACAATCTATAAACTCAGAAAACCATGGTTTTAAACTTGTGTTCTCTTTAACAAACATGGTGCATCAAATATTGCGGGAACAACGTGATCCAATCAAATTATGGAATTTACACCTTTGCATGTGACGTCTTACGCAACATTGCGCATCCGATGTCTTGGAGCAATGTGATCCAATCAAATTACGGAATTGACACCTTCCGTAAGTCTTAAGCAACATGGCGCATCTGATGTCTTGGAATAACGTAATCCAATCAAATTATGGAATTTACACCTTTGCATGTCAATAACAATTTTATTTCTATTTCAAAAACTAGCATGTGCTATATTGTTAAATAGCAAGTGTGTTTCTTCTATGTAATGCACGTTAATGTAATGCTAGATAACATCATAATGTGATATATGAAATATAATCCATTGTTGTTAATAAATATATATGTCATTAGAATAGTAAGATTAGGAAATATTTAGTAAGCATCATGGTTTAAAATAGAAATAATGCTACTATATACATCACAAAAATGTGTATTGTTTATACATTATATATTACCTATAGCAATATATCGTTTGATAATTAAATATAATAAAATATCATAGAAATAGATTAATCATCTAAAATATGTGTGCATTACACATAGTGATTTCTTATGTTCTACTACTACAATAATATTGTATGTGAATTGGAATATATGTGCTGTCAACATACAGATTCTAGTCTGTTTTAAATATATTAGATGTGTATGTTGAGTAAAACAAAATTAGTTATTAAAAAGTACCTTATAAATGCATATCCATAAATAAATAAATAACTGTTGTCAGCATCACTTAAGAATTATCAACATAAAATCCCTTTTATTAGAAATGGCATTAATAAATAAATAATAAATATAACATTTTAATTAAATGATGCTTTTTATTATGATAAATATGATTTATGAAGGTCATAAAACATAATTATATAATATAATAGGACAAATAAGTCATAATGATAACACAGCCCCTTTGGAGCCATCTGACAAGGTGACATAGTGCATCACAGTCCTTGCAGGGAGTTAACAAGGGCAAACAAAGGCTAACATAGCCCCTTTGGAGCCATCTGACAAGGGGACATAGTGCATCACAGTCCTTTCAGGAAGTTGTCAAGGGCAAACAAAGGTCAACATAGCCCCTTTGGAACCATCTGACAAGGTGACATAGTGCATCACAGTCCTTGGAGGGAGTTTACAAGGGAAAACAAAGCATACAAAAAAGGAGGTTGTCAGTAGCTTGATGTAAATAAAAATGAACTTTTATTGAAATAATATTCTAAAACATAGAGAGTGGGTACCCTTAAATATTACAGACTAACGTGTTTTGGCTGGAGGCCATACTCATAGTCCCTAAAATCCAGTACACACACTAAAACCCTCTCTTGGTTCTGATTGGCAGAAAAGTTAACACAAATTTAAAGTTACAGTGATGAAGATTCCCATTATTCATGAGCTTATACAATCCCAATGGTCATTGTTATAAATGTAAGTTATTGATTAATTACATAGCCTGGATACAAACATATTCTGTTGCTGTGTTAAATATCTAGAAGGGCAATTACATGTAAGCAATGAAAATAAAGACATGAAAATGTGACAAAACTAATTTCTGATGAATGTTACACATTGTATTATGTAATTGCTACTTAAATTAATGGATTTTCCTAAAGCAAGCAGTTACACATGATGGTTCACAAATACATGCATAATTTGACTTAAAGATATTATATTTCGAAAAGAATGTTAATTTTATTCTAGTCGATCAAATAGTTAACCATCCAATTTATAATTAGAAACATATATACATAAATTGTAACCCCTCATTTACCAGCTTAATGGAAAAGTTTAAATAAGATCAAATATATATATATATATATATATATATATATATATATATATATATATATATATATATATATAAATAAAATAAGATCACAAAAGTATATATATATATATATATATATATATATATATATATATATTTATATAAGAATAAAAGTACATTTGTTTAGGGGTAATTCTGTGTCCAATACCGAAAGGTCATACAGCATAAACATCAAATAATTGAAATATACATGGCTACTGCCTCTAAAGGTGCCCTTCAATGCAAGCACAGAAAACCCCAACATAATTTATCCTGATGATTGGACACTGGGTCAGAAATATATGGGCATTAAAAACCCTGGTAGATTAATCAAGGGGAGGCAAAGGATTAAGGATTAAAAGAATAAGGGGGATGGTCCAAAGTCATGTATACCTACACAAACCAGATATTTATGTTTATGTTTATAAATCACAGCAGAGGAGAGGGAGGGGACAAAATCAGCACCAATAGTTAATAAAGTCATATTCAGAGTTCAGGCCAAAAGGTAACTTGGTCCGAAGTCTGAAAATCCAGTACATCTCTTGTCTGGATAGTACCTGATACTTGTCCCCTCCCCTCCTCTGTGTCTGTATTTTCTCTATTACCTTCCATTTAAGGGAGTCACAATTTTTGTCATGTACCCTTACCAAGTGATCTACTAAGGGGGTAATAATTCTGCCCACACTAATTGGGGACAGGTGTTCTTGAATGCGTGAACGTACCTCCCTGTCATTAGCCCCACATATTGGAGGTTACAAACCGAGCACCACAGCAAGTAGATACAGTATGTTGACCTACAATTGAGGCAAGAGGCAACATCAAAGGTCTCCCCTGTCACGGAAGATCAAAAGAATATACCTACGTGGACATGTTCACAAGCCTTACACTGTGTATAGCCACACCTATAGGTACCCCTATGTCTAAGCCAAGATGATGATGATGATGATGAACCTGGTGCTGATCCCTTAAGCTGTGAAGGGGATACTAAGCTTCCAATTGATTTGTTTCTCCTGTAGGAAAATCTACAGCCCTTTTTGACCGCATCAGCAAGACCATCTTCGGCCACAAGCAATTTGAAATGTTCGCGTATAATGTTACAGACATCCTGATATTGTTTAGAATAATTTGTAACAATTGTCAGTTTACATTCAGATGTATTTTTAGGTTTCACCTGGTCCTTTAAAAGAACCCCTCTGTTTATGTCTGTTACCTCTTTCCTTGCCCTATTGAGTATGTTCATGTTATACCCTCTATCATGCAACCTTTCCTGTAGGGCATCAGCGTGTTTTTCAAAACTGCTTGCTAGCGTGCAATTCCTCTTGAGGCAAACAAACTGCCCCTTAGCTACTGAGTAGGGCACATGACGAGGGTGACAACTTCTGGCATGTAGGAGACTATTGCCTGAAATTGGCTTCCTGTATACCTCCGAGGTGATGTTGCCCAAAGGCCAACCTTTCAATTCAAGGTCCAGGTAATGCACTTTTTGTTTATCAAATTCATAAGTAAACTGCAAATTAAGGTAATTTTGACCCAAATGCTCTACAAATTTTCTGGCAGAATCACTGTCACCATCCCATATGAAGAGCAGATCATCAATAAAACAATGGTTTATTCCAATAGCTGACCTGAATGGATTACTATCTGCATAAATGCTGGACCGCTCCCACCAACCCATGTACAGGTTGGCGTAAGTGGGGGCGAACTTGGCGCCCATCGCGGTCCCACACTTCTGCAGATAGAATTCACCCTCAAACCGAAAAAAAATTATGGGATAGCAAAAATTTGGTTACTTCCAGTACAAAGGCTCTAAAGGGCTCACTGTGTGTTGTCTCATTCAATTGCTTTTAACCCCAATTTATGGGGTATGGATGAATAAAATGCAACAACATCCACAGTGAGCCACCCTGAGTCCTGAGTCCATTCTGTCTGCTCCACCAGATTCAAAACATGTTTGGAATCCCTGATGTAACTCGGGAGGGCCCTGACCAATGGCTGCAAGAGATCATCTAACCATTCAGACAAATGTTCCAGCATAGACCCTATCCCACTTACGATGGGTCTACCCTGGACATTTTTAGTCGACTTGTGCACCTTTGGCAAATGATGGAATATTGGGGTAACCGGATGCTCAATGTATAAATATTGACATGTGTCCTGCTCAATCAAGCCTTCCTCCAATGCCCCATCCAAAAGGTGCGCAAGTTGACATTGGAAGGACGCTGTAGGATCCCTTGTTAGTCTTTCGTAGCCCTCAGCATTATCCAATTTTCTTAAAGCTTCTTCAACATAGTATGACCTATTCATCAAAACAACAGAGCCCCCCTTGTCCGCTTCCTTGATGACAATATTCACATTGTCACCCAATGATTTCAATGCTTGCTGTTCATTTATTCAGATTTCTGGTAACAGGTTTCCGAACCTATGTGAGGGCTCTTAGGTCAGTTTCTACTCTCTTGTAAAAAGTTTCCACTATGTTACCTCTGCTCTGTATGGGGTAGAAAGTGGACGGATTCTTGTATTTCTTTCTCACTGTGGACTGACTCTTATCAGTCTCCACCCAATCCTCTTGTTCCAACCCCCTCAGAGCAATGAGGTATCTTGGAACTCAAAACCATGATATACATTTGTATTAACCAACTCCTGGGAAGTTACAGTATTTACATCAACATCTATAGATGAAAAGTGCTTGCAGAGTGTGATGCTGCGTACAAATTTATGAAGATCTAACATTGTTTGAAATAAACTAAAATTTGCTGTTGGCACAAAGTCTAGTCCGAAACTAAGCACTTTACTTTCATCCTTATGATCAGATAAATTTATGACGGTTTGTATTTTAAGGGTACTCAGGTTTACCTTGTTGGATACCTCCCCTGCTGGGGTACTTGTAAACCCGTCCTTCCTTCCCAGGAGTGTTGGCCCACCTGAAAAACCTGCGCCATCTGTTTGAATTCCTCATCTCTACCACCCAACACTCTTGTACTGGGATGTTCATGGGGATGTATCAGGCTACTTGTGGGTTGATATCTCCTGTGCTTCTGTACATTTTGTGCATATGCTCTGGACTGTCCTGAGTGTTGTGCTGCATGTGCTCTATTGGGGCCTTGTCTTATATCCATCCTTGTGTACATGTCACCCCGGCCTATAAATATCTTATAGTTGGTATTTCTATTGACAAGTTCTTGTGAAAAGTTGTCCTCACTCCCTGATTGTGTATTATCATCTCCTGAATAAACTTTACTGTCAGAGAATGATACAGATCTACCGCCTCTACCCCTTTGCCTTCTATCTCTACCTCTCCTATGTCCTCTTTTGGTGTTTTGACTTCTTCTATAGTGAAATCTCTAACCTTTATTCCAAATATACACTTTACCATTATCGTAGTCTGACTTATCCCTTACAAATTTGCTATGCTTGATACTCACTATCTATATCCAATATAGTTTTGTGTAAAACAACATCAAACTTGGAATAATCAATATTATTGCAAATACTATTTAAGAGCAATTGTACGTCACATATCTCTTTTCTTATATTATTCAACATTTCTGTTTTATGATTTATCAATAATTTAATTAACTGTAGGGAACAATCACTTAGTACAGCATTCCACATGTCTATGAATTCTTGAATATCAGTCTCAAAGGTTGGGAATTTGCTAACCCGCAAACCCCTTGGTATCATTTTCAGGGCTGTATACATTTCAAGTGTCCAAATGTCCCACTTTAATTTCTCCTCCTTTACTATAAGACGTTCCATGTCTTCAAATAACATATGGCTAGATTATGATTTTTGCGTTATAAGTGAAAAAGCAGCATTATGGGAGACTTGTCAAAAAAGCTGTACCGCACACTTTTTTGGCCATAACGCAAATTAACTTCCGCAATTTGCGTAAAGTCTTTTTTCAATGGGACTTCCATAGCGCCGATATTACAAGCTTTTTCTGGGAGGCAAAAAAGTGAGCGGTATAGCTTATACCGCAAGATTCGTAACACAATCTAAAGTCAGTAGTTAAGAGTTTTACGCTAGAAAGCTGTAGCATAAAACTCATAACTAAAGTGTTAAAAAGTGCACTAACATGCATAAACTACCTATTAACCCCTAAACCGAGGCCCTCCTGCATCGCAAACACTAAAATAAAATTATTAACCCCTAATCTGCCGCTCCCGACATCGCCGCCACTATAATAAACATATTAACCCCTAAACCGCCGCACTCCTGCATCGCAAACACTAGTTAAATATTATTAACCCCTAATCTGCCGCTCCCGACATTTTCGCCACTATAATAAACATATTAACCCCTAAACTGCTGCACTCCTGCATCGCAAACACTAGTTAAATATTATTAACCCTTAATCTGCCGCCCCTAACATCGCCGCCACCTACCTACATTTATTAACCCCTAATCTGCCGCCCCCAACATCACCGCCACTATACTAAATTTATTAACCCCTAAGTCTAACCCTAACACCCCCCAACTTAAATATAATTCAAATAAATCTAAATAAAAATTACTATCATTACCTAAATAATTCCTATTCAAAACTAAATACTTACCTATAAAATAAACCCTAAGCTTGCTACAATATAACTAATAGTTACATTGTAGCTAGCTTAGGGTTTATTTTTATTTTACAGGCATGTTTGTATTTATTTTAACTAGGTAGAATAGTTAGTAAATAGTTATTAACTATTTACTAACTACCTAGCTAAAATAAATACAAAGTTACCTGTAAAATAAAACCTAACCTGAGTTACACTAACACCTAACCTTACACTATAATTAAATAAATTACCTAAATTAAATACAATTACCTAAATTACAAAAAGAAACAAACACTAAATTACACAAAATAAAAAAATATATTATCAGATATGTAAACTAATTACACCTAATCTAATAGCCCTATCAAAATAAAAAGCCCCCCCAAAATAAAAAAAAACCCTAGCCAAAAGTAAACTACCAATAGCCCTTAAAAGGGCCTTTTGCGGGGCATTGCCCCAAAGAAATCAGCTCCTTTACCTGTAATAAAAAATACAAACACCCCCCAACAGTGAAACCCACCACCCACACAACCAACCCCCCAAATAAAATTCTAAGCTCCCCATTGCCTCAAAAAGGGCATTTGGGTGGACTCTTTTTCAAGTTAATAAACCCTTAAAAAAAAAACTAACACTAACCCCCCAAGATCCACTTACAGTTTTGAAGACCGGACATCCATCCTCAATGAAGCCGGGAGAAGTTTTCATCCAAGCAGCAAGAAGTCCTCAACGAAGCCGGGAGAAGTCTTCATCCAAGCCGGCAGAAGTGGTCCTCCAGACGGGCAGAAGTCTTCATCCCGACGGCATCTTCTATCTTCATCCGGCGCGGAGCTGATCCATCTTCAAGACATCCGGCGCGGAGCATCCTCTTCTTACGAATCAGCCAATAGGATTTTTTCACCTTTTATTCTGATTGGATGATAGAATTCTAGCAGTCAATCGAAATTCAAGGGACGCCATCTTGGATTATGTCACTTAAAGGAACCTTAATTCCAGAAGAGTCGTCGTAAAAAGAGGATGCTCCACGTCGGATAACTTGACAATGGACCCGCTCCGTGCCGGATGGATGAAGATAGAAGATGCCGTCTGGATGAAGGCTTCTGCCCGTCTGGAGGACCACTTCTGCCGGCTTGGATGAAGAATTCTTCCAGCTTCGTTGAAGACTTCTTGCCGCTTGGATGAAGATTTTTTAAGGGTTTATTGGGTGTTTTTTATTTTTAGATTAGGATCTGGGCACTTGAAAAAGAGCTAACTGCCATTTTAAGGGCAATGCCCATTAAAATGCCCTTTTCAGGGCAATGGGGAGCTTAGGTTTCTTTAGATACGATTTTATTTGGGGGGTTGGTTGTGTGGGTGGTTACTGTTGGGGGGTGTTTGTATTTTTTGTTACAGGTAAAAGAGCTGATTTCTTTGGGGCAATGCCCCACAAAAGCCCCCTTTAAGGGCTATTGGTAGTTTAGTTTTGGCTAGGGTTTTTTTTATTTTGGGGGGGCTTTTTATTTTGATAGGGATATTAGATTAGGTGTAATTAGTTTAAATATCTGATAATGTCTTTTTTTATTTTGTGTAATTTAGTGTTTGTTTGTTTTTTGTAATTTAGGTAATTGTATTTAATTTAGATAATTTATTTAATTATAGTGTAAGGTTAGGTGTTAGTGTCACTTAGGTTAGGTTTTATTTTACAGGTAAATTTGTATTTATTTTAGCTAGGTAGTTAGTAAATAGTTAATAACTATTTAGTAACTATTCTACCTAGTTAAAATAAATACAAACTTGCCTGTAAAATAAAAATAAACCCTAAGCTAGCTACAATGTAACTATTAGTTATATTGTAGCAAGCTTAGGGTTTATTTTATAGGTAAGTATTTAGTTTTAAATAGGAATTATTTAGGTAATGATAATTATTTTTATTTAGATTTATTTTAATTATATTTAAGTTAGGGGGTGTTAGAGTTAGGGGTTAATACATTTAGTATAGTGGCAGCGACATAGGGGGCGGCAGATTATGGGTTAATAAGTGTAGGTAGGTTGCAGCGAAATTGGGGGCGGCAGATTAGGGGTTAATAATATTTTACTAGTGTTTGTGATGTGGGAGTGTGGCGGTTTAGGGGTTAATATGTTTATTATAGTGGTGGCAATATCTGGAGCAGCAGATTAGGGGTTAATAAGTGTAAGATTAGGGGTGTTTAGACTTGGGGTTCATGTTAGGGTGTTAGGTGTAAATATAAATTTTGTTTCCCCATAGGAATCAATGGGGCTGCGTTACAGAGATTTACGCTGCTTTTTTGCAGGTGTTTGATTTTTTTTCAGTCTGCACTCCCCATTGATGTCTATGGGGAAATCATTCACGAGCACGTAAAAACAGCTCACCGCAGCTTTCAGCAGCACTGGTATTGTAGTGCGGTATGGAGCTCAATTTTGCTCTACGCTCACTTTTTGCCTGCTAATGCCTGGTTTTTGTAAACCTGTAATACCAGCGCTGTAGGGAAGTGAGCAGTGACAATAACTTGCAAGTTAGCACCACACCCCTCATAATGCAAAACTCGTAATCTAGCCGATAGGTAGATCATAATTATTACGATCTTGGGAAAATATTTGCTCAATTTCTAAATTGTCAATATCCCTCTCATTCATTTTCTTAAGTGAGTAATAAGAAAACAATGCTGATTCTTCCTGAATCACTTCTTGCTGCATATTAGCGTTCATTTGGAACAAGTGTTTTGCCCTGATACTCTAAATAGCAATGAAAAAATAGAAAAGTCCAAATGTAAAGCGCTACATTTGGACTTTTCTATTTTTTCAAGGGAAAAAGGCACACACAGCCCATTTGGAGCCATCTGACAAGGTGACATAGTGCATCACAGTCCTTGGAGGGAGTTGACAAGAGAAAACAAAGGCCAACATAGCCCCTTTGGGGCCATCTGACAAGGTGACATAGTGCATCACAGTCTTGAGTTGACAAGGGAAAACAAAGGCCAACATAGCCCCTTTGGAGCCATCTGACAAGGTGACATAGTGCATCACAGTCCTTGGAGGGAGTTAACAAGGGAAAACAGAGGCCAACACAGCCCCTTTGGAGCCATCTGACAAGGTGATATAGTGCATCACAGTCCTTGGAGGGAGTTGACCAGGGAAAACAAAGGCCAACATAGCCCCTTTGGAGCCATCTGACAAGGTGGCATAGTGCATCACAGTCCTTGGAGGTAGTCGACAAAGGGAAAACAAAGGCCAACGTTGCCCCTTTAGAGCCATCTGACAAGGTTACATAGTGCATCACAGTCCTTGGAGGAAGCTGACAAGGGAAAACAAAGGCCAACATAGCCCCTTTGAAGCCATCTGACAAGGTGACATAGTGCATCACAGTCCTTGGAGGGAGTTGACAAGGGCAAACAAAGGCCAACATAGCCCTTTTTTAGCCATATGACAATGACGAACAAAGTGCAACAGGTACAAACATAATAAAAAATAAAAACATTTAAACAGAGCCAACAAGCAACAAAGTAGAAAAATAAAAATGGACAGAGGAGTTACTCCTGCTCCCTTGGGGCATCTCCGGACTCTCCCTTCTCTGGGGCATCCTCCTCATGTTCCTCGGACTGAGGTTCTGCAGCTGCAGCTTGTTGCCTTGCCTCCATACGAAGCATGCAATTAGGCATAAGTTGAATAAGCTGCTGCTGCAGAACTATGTAATCCTGCATCCTTCCCAGCCACTGATGAAAACTTAGCATGGTTCCCTCCAATCTAGCTAGAGCCTCTAGCGTCAACCATGCTGAGTAACAACCTAAACAAAAATAAATAATTTAAAATGAATATAAATGATAGAACAAAATAAAAATATATCAAAGGGACATTGTACTAATTTAAATAAAAATCATGATTCTAATAAAATAAACTATTTCAAAGAAGAATAACACATTAAATATGTTCTTCATATATAAAGCATTTAGATGTAAAATAAAATAAAAAATCTTTCGCCAAATCATTATTTCTTTAGTTTATGATACACAGGGAAAGGGGCTGTGATTAAATAAAATGGGAAAAAAAGCATTTTTGATATCCAAATTTTAGACTATATTTTTTTAAATAAAAACATGTTAATGATAATTTCAAAGAATGTAAATATGAAACATTTACATTCATATCAGAATTAAACGTTTTAGAAATAAATGTTTTGATTATAACTAAATTTATTGATAATTAGATCAGTTTAATGTCCCTTTAAAAATGTATGGTCTAATCTTGATTTGTATTGATACTTACTAGTGATGTCGCGAACCTAAAAATTTGGGTTCGCGAACGGCGAACGCGAACTTCCGCAAAAGTTTGCGAACCGGGCGAACCGCCATAGACTTGAATAGGCAGGCAAATTTAAAACCCACAGGGACTCTTTCTGGCCACAATAGTGATGGCAAAGTTGTTTCAAGGGGACTAACACCTGGACTGTGGAATGCCGGAGGGGGATCCATGGCAAAACTCCCATGGAAAATTACATAGTTGATGCAGAGTCTGGTCTTAATCCATAAAGGGCATAAATCACCTAACATTCCTAAATTGTTTGGAATAACGTGCTTTAAAACATCAGGTATGATGTTGTATCGATCAGGTAGTGTAAGGGTTACGCCCGCTTCACAGTGCGCAGTGTAGGTGATATACCTGCCCTTACCATGTTTTGCAGACCAGGTTTCAGTGGTCAGATGGACCCTTGCCCCAACACTGTGTGCCAGACATGCCATTATAGCAGACTTATATGGCTTTGGCGTTGCTTTTTGGTAATTAGAAGGCTGCTAAATGCCACTGCGCACCACACGTGTTTTATGCCCAGCAGTGAAGGGGTTAATTAGGGAGCATGTAGGCAGCTTGTAGAGTTAATTTTAGCTTAAGTGTAGTGTAGTAGACAACCCAAAGTATTGATCTAGGCCCATTTTGGTATATTTCATGCCACCATTTCACCGCCAAATGCGATCAAATAAAAAAAAAATTGTTCACATTTTCACAAACTTTAGGTTTCTCACAGAAATTATTTACAAACAACTTATGCAATTATGGCATAAATGGTTGTAAATGCTTCTCTGGGATCCCCTTTGTTCAGAAATAGCAGACTTATATGACTTTGGCGTTGCTTTTTGGTAATTAGAAGGCTGCTGAATGCCACAGCGCACCACACGTGTTTTATGCCCAGTTGTGAAGGGGTTAATTAGGAAGCATGTAGGCAGCTTGTAGAGTTAATTTTAGCTTAAGTGCAGTGTAGTAGACAACACAAAGTATTGATCTAGGCCCATTTTGGTATATTTAATGCCACCATTTCACCGCCACATGCGATCAAATTTAAAAAAACTTACATTTTTTCGCAATTTTAGGTTTCTCACTGAAATTATTTACAAACAGCTTGTGCAATTATGGCACAAATGGTTGTAAATGCTTCTCTGGGATCCCCTTTGTTCAGAAAGTCTGCCAGTACTAAAATAAAAGGTTTTTTTAAAAAATGTTAGCATATTTACATATGCTGTGGTGTAGCATCCCCCCTTAGCCCCCAACCTCCCTAATACCCCCAAAACAGCTCTCTAACCCTCCCCATCTGCCCTATTGGTGGCCATCTTGGGTACTGGCAGCTGTCTGCTATTATTTCCCAGTCAAAAAAGTGTTGTTTTTTTAAATGTACACTACTGTTACACCAGATATGAGTGGTGGCACTGGGCAAGTGGGCACAGTATACGCTGTGAGCCGAACACACATGCTGGCAGGCAGGCAACTGCAATTAGATTACACAGGGGAAAAAAAAAAGCAGACTGATGTTCTAGCCCTAAAAAGGGCTTTGTGGGGTGCTGTCCTTACAGCAGAGATCAGATGAGTCCTTCTGACTGTAGTGGACACTGAATACACTAGCCTAGCTATCGATTTCCCTATTAAATCAGCAGCAGCTACACTGTCCCTCCTCTCACTAAGAATGCAGCTTCCAAATGAATCTAAAAGGATGCTGTCCAGGAGGTGGGAGGGTCTGGGAGGGAGGGTCTGCTGCTGATTGGCTGTAATGTGTCTTCTGATTGTGAGGTACAGGGTCAAAGTTTACTCAATGATGATGAATAGGGGGCGGATCGAACATCGCATATGTTCGCCGTCCATGGTGAACGCAAACATGCTATGTTCACCGGGAACTATTCGCCGGCAAACTATTCGCGACATCACTAATACTTACATCTGTGGCTGGGAAGGAGAACAGGATACCCAGGCCGAGGAAGGTGAGGATCAGGGGAAATAGGTTGGCGGGGAGGATGAGAGTGGCACGGTGGGGCACGCTCAGGTGGGGAATGTGGGGCCTGGCCAGGAGGGGAAGGTGTGGCCTGCTCATTTGGGGCCTGCACAGGTGGAGAAGGTGGGGCTTGTGCAGTTGGGGCCTGCACAAGTGGGGAAGGTAGAGCCTGTGCAGTTTGTGCCTGGGCAGGTGGGGTGGGGCAGGAGCATGACAGGAAATACGGGGAGAGAGGCAAGGGGGGGGCAGTTTGGGAAGGTGCAGGACAGGAATGATGGGAAGAGTAGTGAGGGGGGGCAGGCGGGGAGGTAAGGAAGGTGTGGCAGGGTGATGCCTATAAGTGGATGGTCCATCTGAAATATATAATACAATTGTTTCAATACATATATTATCTGAAAATATAGTATTTACATTTCAAATTAATATTCATCATCATTTGAAATATGTAATTATTTATTTTGCTCACAAATTAGACAAAGTCACAATAATGACTATCTTTAAAGGTAGCAATTGATTTGAATCAAGTCTCATTTCAAATATTTTTTAATTGATCCTTGAAACTATAATGTTTACTCACTGGTACTTTTCTTGATCATTTGATGAACACATTAAAAAGCATATGTTGCAAAGTCCGCATTATGTGCTAATCTTTATGATTTTACAATATAACATTTCTCTTTTTGATAATATATATCAGTACACATGTATGCATTTGATATAGAGAAGACATAGAGGTCCATCTCTTATGTCAATGGATCACATCTCAAGTGCATTATTAAAAGTGAACAACATAGAGTACTTTTAGACACATGCCCGGGGATTGACTTGAGAGTCCACTAATTGGATAATATGGGAGTGTGTCATATGAGCAAATATAAATGGCCACTCCACATAGGCTTTGCAATAAGGTAATCACTGATGACTAAATAGATTAAGATGTTTGACTTGATAATGTTAAATATAATTATTTTAAGCTTGATGGTTCAATCAATTACTATTCCAAACATTTACACAGTAGACAGTACCTTTCCTATTAACTATTAACAATAGAATGCTATTTGACATTACAATTCCATAGTATTTTTTTTAATATATCTTTTACATTAAGATTAAATGTATGTCATCCCAATATTAATAGACACAATAAGACTTGAACATTTTAGGTTATAGAAATATTCATTTTTGTCTTAGTGAAATGGACAGTCTACAAATAAATCATGTTAAAACCCTTTACTGATCATACATCATGAAATCAAATCAATTAATTTTAACATAATTATGTTTTATGTATACTTAGAAATGGCTGATAAGCTCAGAACAATGATGACATAACGAACTGGTCTGCATCTAGCCACTCAGATGAATAGCAATGACTATCTTTACAATTATAAGTTAATTACTGTGTGATCGGATGTAATATGTATGTGACATCATGATGTCATTCATGACAATTTATACCTAAATAAAAAATATATTCTGAATTTCTATGTTCATGCTGTAGTGTATTTCAAACTTAATGTGATAATATTTTTGAACAGGACCAAGGTGTAGATTTCATTTTTATTCAAAATTAATATTTCTAAACAATACACGTTATATACATGTTGGTATATATATTTGACGTACCATCAGCCTCCAAGGGAACCCCATTCTCCTCCGTCACACATATAATATCCAGATCTGTAAAGCATAATATGTTGTGTACACATTAAAATCTAAAATTAAAACATGTGTTAAAATCTTAAATTAAAACATGTGTTACTTGTGCTCAAGTACACATATCAATGTTGCATTAAAGAGATAATGAATTGAAATATTAATGTTTGTCTTAGTGAAATGGACAGTTTACACATAAATCCTTTTAAAAACCCTTTACTGATCATACATCATGAAATTAAATCAATGAATTTCAACATGATTATGTTTTATATATACTTAGAAATGGCTGATAAGCTCAGAACAATGATGACATAACGAGCTGGTCTGCATCTAGGCACTCAGATGAATAGCAATGATTGTCTTTACAATCATAAGATGATTACTGTGTGATTGGATGTAATATGCATGTGACATCATGATGTCATTCATAACAATTTATACCTAAATAAAAATATATATTTTGAATTTCTATGTTCATGCTGTAGTGTATTTGAAACTTAATGTGATAATATTTTTGAACAGGACCAAGGTGTAGACTTTATTCAAAATTAATATTTCTAAACAATACACATTATATACATGTTGGTATATATATTTGACCTACCATCAGCCTCCAAGGGAACCCCATTCTCCTCCGTCACACATATAACATCCAGATCTGTAAAACATAATATGTTGTGTACACGTTAAAATGTAAAATTAAAACGTGTTAAATCATGAATTAAAGCAAAGTACACAGAACATTTAATGCTTATCATGTGTGTATCGTTTGATGATTGTTATACCCAAATCACCATGTGCTATCCATGTTCTGAAGCACAAACGTGTAGACTAAGAAGCTTTGAGATTTTACTATTAAACTAATAAAATAAATATATATTATTAGAGGAGTACATTATAAGGTTTTTTTCAAATTGAATGCTCCATCATAATCATGATCATCAAATCTTTGGGTAATATACATTTAATGATGTATGAATGAGTAAATGGACTTACTATCATCCTGCTCATGCAGAGCTGGACTGGTGCTGGATCCCTCAGGGCTTGTTAAAGTAACTCTTCAACTATTAATGATATAAGTATAAATTATGTCACACAAATTGTACATATGATTTAAAAATACATATTTTGCATGAATAAACACTTATTGTAAACAAGTCTAAATAATATCTACCAAAATGAGAAGACTAGACCACTAATATGAAAATTAAATCTATTAGTTCATCAAGGTGATTGGAAAAAAAATGATGTCTTGCACGGATGTACTATTTCTTCATATATTAGAAATCAGACTCTAATCATATTAATCTATGGAACATTTAAAATATTGATTGGTCCCTGTTTCAAAATCAATCCAGACAGACAATTAACACTTTGAATAACAACTGGTGACAACTATAGGATAATACATGTGGGACATATACAGGGAGTGCAGTATTATTAGGCAAGTTGTATTTTTGAGGATTAATTTTATTATTGAACAACAACCATGTTCTCAATGAACCCAAAAAACTCATTAATATCAAAGCTGAATAGTTTTGGAAGTAGTTTTTAGTTTGTTTTTAGTTATAGCTATTTTAGGGGGATATCTGTGTGTGCAGGTGACTATTACTGTGCATAATTATTAGGCAACTTAACAAAAAACAAATATATTCCCATTTCAATTATTTATTTTTACCAGTGAAACCAATATAACATCTCAACATTCACAAATATACATTTCTGACATTCAAAAACAAAACAAAAACAAATCAGTGACCAATATAGCCACCTTTCTTTGCAAGGACACTCAAAAGCCTGCCATCCATGGATTCTGTCAGTGTTTTGATCTGTTCACCATCAACATTGCGTGCAGCAGCAACCACAGCCTCCCAGACACTGTTCAGAGAGGTGTACTGTTTTCCCTCCTTGTAAATCTCACATTTGATGATGGACCATAGGTTCTCAATGGGGTTCAGATCAGGTGAACAAGGAGGCCATGTCATTAGATTTTCTTCTTTTATACCCTTTCTTGCCAGCCACGCTGTGGAGTACTTGGACGCGTGTGATGGAGCATTGTCCTGCATGAAAATCATGTTTTTCTTGAAGGATGCAGACTTCTTCCTGTACCACTGCTTGAAGAAGGTGTCTTCCAGAAACTGGCAGTAGGACTGGGAGTTGAGCTTGACTCCATCCTCAACCCGAAAAGGCCCCACAAGCTCATCTTTGATGATACCAGCCCAAACCAGTACTCCACCTCCACCTTGCTGGTGTCTGAGTCCGACTGGAGCTCTCTGCCCTTTACCAATCCAGCCACGGGCCCATCCATCTGGCCCATCAAGACTCACTCTCATTTCATCAGTCCATAAAACCTTAGAAAAATCAGTCTTGAGATATTTCTTGGCCCAGTCTTGACGTTTCAGCTTGTGTGTCTTGTTCAGTGGTGGTCGTCTTTCAGCCTTTCTTACCTTGGCCATGTCTCTGAGTATTGCACACCTTGTGCTTTTGGGCACTCCAGTGATGTTGCAGCTCTGAAATATGGCCAAACTGGTGGCAAGTGGCATCTTGGCAGCTGCACGCTTGACTTTTCTCAGTTCATGGGCAGTTATTTTGCGCCTTGGTTTTTCCACACGCTTCTTGCGACCCTGTTGACTATTTTGAATGAAACGCTTGATTGTTCGATGATCACGCTTCAGAAGCTTTGCAATTTTAAGAGTGCTGCATCCCTCTGCAAGATATCTCACTATTTTTTACTTTTCTGAGCCTGTCAAGTCCTTCTTTTGACCCATTTTGCCAAAGGAAAGGAATTTGCCTAATAATTATGCACACCTGATATAGGGTGTTGATGTCATTAGACCACACCGCTTCTCATTACAGAGATGCACATCACCTAATATGCTTAATTGGTAGTAGGCTTTCGAGCCTATACAGCTTGGAGTAAGACAACATGCATAAAGAGGATGATGTGGTCAAAATACTCATTTGCCTAATAATTCTGCACTCCCTGTAGATAACTTTGTGCAATGTATAATAATGTTGTTGCTGACACAACACATATTGATCACAATGCAAGACATAAGATATAAATAATATATAAAGGTAATTCGAGAGGGAAAGATGTTATTTAAATCACAGTAATGTTTTATCAATTGAGGAAAAAAGGAAAGCTGAGTCTTAGAGTAGATGAACAAGGTTTATTAGGAGCAGGCTTCATTCAGACACAGGTAAGCTCCTAACTTACACGTTTCGCGCATGGGCACATGCGCTTCATCAGAGCTCATAAGATATAAATAATATATAAAGGTAATACGAGAGGGAAAGATGTTATTTAAATCACAGTAATGTTTTATCAAAACAGTATATATATATATATATATATACCCCAGATAGGGAATTTACAATAATATAAAATAGGGGCGCTATCTAGATATGCAAAATAACAGCAAAATATAAATTGTAAATAATCACAGTTCTTAGTATATATAATTCCTGGATATAATATCACTTAGGCATATACATACAAACATAGAATAAAATATAGAAATACACAAATATAAATGTTGGTGTCCTAATAGACAAAATTAAAGTCCAAATAAAGTCCAAAAGTATCCCCAATATTTACAGGGATGAAAGGCAGCTCTCCTCAATGTATAAGGCCATCCACAACGAGTTAATCTATAAAGAAGCAGAGAAGGCGCCACATAGCATAATTCCATATAGTATATCAAGATAAGAAATTGTAGCTCAAATGCACTCACGTGTAGAAAAGCACCAAGATGTGGTGCTGACTGGGCAAGCAGGAACCTCAGAGCTGTCCGGTAAACTCTCCTCTCAAGCAGGGACTCCCAGGTGCCAAAATGGTAATCACCAAAGCGGCTATGTTATCAGTAAAATTGAGCAATTGAATAGGTACGATGCTGATTGATACAACAATAGGGGTATCTAGTCGAATGTTAATGTTAACATTGATGTGGTGTATTAACTGGTTCATTAACTGCTAGGATGATTTTAAAGTTTTCTTATTTCATGCTTTACAGATAAATGTGCAAAAAGGAAGATGCTATATATGATAGAGTATGATGTTACTTGCAGGATAGATGTGGACACATGATATATGTTATATCAAATCTGACATGAATGTGGTTTGTAAACATCTGTTACTCATTAGACCAATTAAGAGAAATTAGGGTGTGTTTGTCAAACAGCTATTACCATTGGCTAGGATAGAGTATATTAAGTAGCAAGTTTTGTATAGTTTTATTCAGCCTGAGGAAACAGTACATGATACTGAGAAACGCGTTGCTGTGTTTTTAATGTGTTTAAATAAACACTTTTATTATATACAATCTTGCTACATTGCTTCTTTTTGGATACTTATATTTGGAGTAAACTCACACACTGTTGGAGGTGGAACAGTGCCTTGCCTGATAACATAGCCGCTTTGGTGATTACCATTTTGGCACCTGGGAGTCCCTGCTTGAGAGGAGAGTTTACCGGACAACTCTGAGGTTCCGGCTTGCCCAGTCAGCACCACATCTTGGTGCTTTTCTACACGTGAGTGCATTTGAGCTACAATTTCTTATCTTGATATACTATACGGAATTATGCTATGTGGCGCCTTCTCTGCTTCTTTATATATTATTTATTTATCAAACCAGTGTAACGGGTAAGAAAGATATTTTGTATCTTAATATAAATACAATATCAATATTTGAGACTGTTCCTCTAAAGGAGTAGGCTATTCCATATGTTAATGTAATGAATCAGATAGAGCATGCAATTTCAATCGAATATATAATTTCCTCCTATCATCATAAATATTTCATTCTTTTTATATCTTAATTAGAAGACTAACAAATGCAAGCATATGAGATGTGTTTTTTTATATTCAGCACCTGTGTACTGATTTCTGATTGAACTGTAAATGTAGCCAACAACTGTCAAGCACTACCCAGGTACTGAATACAAAATGGCACAGCCCCTAAGATTACATTAAACTAAAGATAGCAAGATTATGAAGAATATCTTTAAATACTAATAAATTCTGATTTTCATTACTTTGTAATTCTATATCAGAATCATGATTTTTCCTTTTAAATACACTTTACATTTAATTAGAGGACCCATGTTCATATAGATCAATGTGAATGTATTAGGCAATGCTATGTACAATTTTGTAAGCCAAGAGTGAAGTATAATGAGACATACCAGACTGTGACAACCCCGAGGTTGAGGGTCAAGCACCAACATCCATATCTGTAAAATATTCAATCAAGATTGGATATCATTATTAAAAATCATAACCTTGACATGAACATTCATACAGTTTTAAATATTTTGACAAGGTAAAACATATTCTTAATTGAGGTTGAGGGTCAAGAACCAACATCCATATCTGTAAAATATTCAATCAAGATTGGATATCATTATTAAAAATCATAACCTTGACATGAACATTCATACAGTTTTAAATATTTTGACAAGGTAAAACATATTCTTAATTATGCATGTGAGATCACTGTTTTGTAAAATGGATGTATAAATGAGCAGAGATGATTTCCTAGTTTGTATTTGCCATTAAGTGATAACGTAATCACAACTATTATGAAAATGCTATATATATATGTTTATGAATGATTGATATTTACAATTTCATTCAATTATTAAAATCTCTGTTTGATCAATTTATCAATGTCCTATCAAACTAGAAGGTTGAATCAATGACCCCATGTGTTAAATTGACAGTGAATCAAATAATACTATATTTTTATTCCAATCATTATTTTTATTTCTATGTTTTACCTCCAATCGAATTTGCTTAAAAATTATTATGTATTTATGTTGCTATCAGGAATTGTAACATAATCCTAGGTAGTCTCACATGTTATTTTATTAGAATTTGAAGTGTGCCTCTTATTTTAAAGGGACAGTTTATTCAGAATCCAACGTTCATTATTAAATAGAGAATGCAATTGTGAAATAATTTAGTTCACTTGTAACAAATTGTGTTTGATCTCTTCTTATTCTTTGTTGAAAGATAAAACAAATGCTGATCTTATGCTATTATCAGTAGCCTTGAAATGGAAATATTCTTTCAATTCATTTTGCACTTTTCAACAGGGTGTAAAATAACATTGTGACCACGCCCATGAATTCACAAGGGTGAGGGCACTGATTGGCTAAATGCAAGCCTGTACAAAAGAAATAATTAAGGGATCAGTCTGCAATGGCTTAGATACAAGCTAATCACAGATTTCAAAAATATTTTATAAAAAAAATGAAATTTTATAAATTAAACAGTATTTAGGAATAAAGGGATCATGTATGTTTTTAAATATAAATTTGTGTTGTTGACTGTCCCTTTGAGTCATTTATGTATTCTTGCATTGATATCAATTGTTAGACATTTATCTGTGATTATTTATTTTTTTATTTCTAGAATAGATAATTTCTTTTTGAATCTTGAAACTCATGATACTTTCGCCTAGATTTGGAGTTTTGTCGGTAAAGCCGTAAGGTGCTAACGAGCCTTTTTTTCCAGCGCACCCTTAAGACAATGCTGGTATTACGAGTTTTCTGAATGGCTGCGTTAGCCTCAGAAAAGTGAGCGTTGGGCCAAATTTAGTTCCACTTCAACCCTTAATACCAGCGTTGCTTACGGTAGCGGTAAGCTGGAAAAACGTGCTCGTGCAAGATTTCCCCATAGGATACAATGGGGCTGAGCTGACTGAAAAAAAAACTAACACCTGTAAAAAAGCAGCGTTCAGCTCCTAACGCAGCCCCATTGTTTCCTATGGGGAAACACTTTCTAAGTCTACACCTAACACCCTAACATGAACCCCGAGTCTAAACACCACTAACCTTACACTTATTAACCCCTAATCTGCCGCCCCCACTATCGCTGACACCTACATTATAATATTAACCCCTAATCTGCCGCTCCGGACACCACCGCCACCTACATTATAGCTATGAACCCCTAATCTGCTGTCCCTAACATCGCCGACACCTATATTATATTTATTAACCCCTAATCTGTCCCCCCCAATGTCGCCGCCACCTACCTACACTTATTAACCCCTAATCTGCTGCACTCCCGCCTCGCAAACACTATAATAAATGTTATTAACCCCTAATCTGCCGCCCCCAACGTCGCCGCTACTATAATAAAGTTATTAACCCCTAAACCTAAGTCTAACCCTAACCCTAACACCCCTCCTAAATTAAATATAAATTAAATAAAACGAAATAAAATTACTATAATTAAATAAATTAATCCTATTTAAAACAAAATACTTACCTATAAAATAAACCCGACTATAGCTACAATATAACTAATAATTACATTATAGCTATTTTAGGATTTATATTTATTTTACAGGCAACCTTGTAACATAGTAACATAGTAACATAGTAGATAAGGTTGAAAAAAGACTGAAGTCCATCGAGTTCAACCTATACAAATCTAAAATACTTACAAAAAGCTCCAGTTAAGCTTAAATAACCCCATTAAAATGTGACCCATTTAATACTAGCAATCATATCCATGAATTTTGTTTATATACAGAAATTTATCCAGACTGTTTTTAAATGTATCTATGGTATTGGCATTCACTACCTCCTTTGGTAATGAGTTCCACAATTTTATTGCTCTTACAGTGAAAAAACGTTTCCGTTGCAGGAGATTAAATCTCCTTTCCTCCAACCTTAAATTATGACCTCTTGTCAGAACCAATTTTCTTGGAATAAAAAGAGCTTCTGCCATCTCTGTATATGGGCCTTGAATATATTTATATAAAGTAATCATGTCACCTCTCAAGCGCCTTTTTTCTAAAGAGAACAGACCCAGTTTGGCTAGCCTCTCCTCATAGGTTAATTTCTCCAATCCCCTTATTAGCTTTGTGGCCCTTCTCTGAACTTTTTCTAGTTCTGCAATATCTTTTTTAGCAATCAGTCCCCAGAACTGCACTCCAAACTCAAGGTGAGGTCTTACCAGGGCTTTATATAATGACAGAATTATGCTTTCCTCCCTTGAATCAATGCCTCTTTTAATACATGCTAGTATCTTATTAGCCTTTGAAGCCGCTGCTCTGCATTGTGCACTCATCTTTAGCTTGTTATCTATTACTACTCCCAAATCCCTTTCCTCCTGTGTTTGGCTAAGTCTTGTCCCATTTAAAAAATACATAGCCTGCTTATTTTTACTTCCAAAATGTAGAACCTTACATTTTTCCGTATTAAATCTCATTTTCCATTCACTTGCCCATAGTTCTAATTTTAGCAAATCCCTTTGCAAAGAGAGTTCATCCTGCTCTGACCTAATGACCTTACTTAACTTAGTATCATCTGCAAAAATAGAGATGTCGCTATTTAATCCTTGCTCCAAGTCATTTATAAAAATATTAAAAAGAACAGGGCCCAGTACTGATCCCTGGGGGACGCCACTGATTACCTTTGTCCAATCTGAGTATGATCCATTTACTGCTACTCGTTGCTCCCTATCTTTTATCCAGTTATTTATCCATGAGCTAACATTTTCAGCTATTCCCAGTCCCTTAATTTTGTGCATTAATCTCTCATGTGGCACTGTATCAAATGCCTTTGCAAAATCTAAGTATATCACATCAACTGATTCCCCTTTATCTATATTTTTACTTACTTCCTCGTAGAATCTAATTAGATTAGTTTGACATGATCTATTTCTCCTAAAGCCATGCTGATTAGAACTCATAATCTTGTTTACACGAATATGCTCATCAATATAATCCCTTATAATCCCTTCAAATATCTTCCCCACTATTGATGTCAGACTAACTGGTCTATAGCTTCCTGGATCATCCCTGCTTCCCTTTTTGAAGAGTGGCACCACATCAGCTTTACGCCAATCCTGGGGTACCATGCCTGAGGATAATGAGTCTTGAAAAATTAAGAGTAGAGGTTTGTCTATAACAGTGCTAAGTTCACTTAACACCCTTGGGTGTATTCCATCTGGGCCTGGAGTTTTATTTACCTTAATATTTTTTAGTTTTTTCCTGATATCCTCTAAACAAAACCCAGTTAGTGGTATGGACTGGCATGTTCTATTCTGTTCCAAAGTATCATTCAATGGTTCCTCTCTTGTGTATACTGAAGAAAAAAACTGGTTTAGTACCTCAGCCTTTTCCCTGTCATTATTTATCATGCTACCCTCCACACATTTTAATGTACCTATATTATCCTTCTTAGATTTTTTGCTATTTATGTACTTAAAGAACCTTTTAGGGTTAGACTTAGAATCCTTGGCAATTAATTTTTCATTTTCAATTTTGGCTAATTTGATTGCTTTTTTGCATGCTTTGTTACATTCCTTATAAATATTGTATGCTGAGTCTGTACTATTTTCTTTTAATAATTTAAATGCCCTACGTTTTTTCCTAATTTCTTTTAACACATTTTTATTTAGACATAACGGCTTATTTTTTTTATTTTTATTTTTATAACCATATGGTATGTATTGATATGTATATTTATTTAACACATTTTTAAATATTATCCATTTATCCTCTTTATTTTTTTATTTTTTTTATTTTAAATGCTTTATTGAAATAAAATAACAACGGTACATACTTCAAGGGACATAAGTTACATCAGGCATTACAGGAATTTTGAAACATTGGTGGAGGCTCTGTATTTATCCAGGTTTAGTGTCCATGAATGGATAACAAATCCCAAAATGCCTGGGAATAGGAAAGAGAAAGTCTCTGGTTGGGAAGTCCACCAATAGTTATTGAGTCCCAGAAGAACATACCTAAGTCTTAATAAACAACAAGATTAATAAGCTCTATACATGTGTATTCAAAGATAACATGGTCTCAGCATGAGATGTCACACATTGTCACGCAGAGAGTATATAGATAAGAGAAGAGAGAGAGTCGAAAAGAGTAAATAGAAGAAAGTGAAAGTGAAGGAGGGAAGAAAGAGAGAGAAGAAAAAAAAAAAAAAAAAAAAGGGGGGGGGCAAGGGTACTATGGGAGGGGGGAGGGGGGATGAAGGGGAGGGGATCCCGGAGTGTTCATCCACCAAGAGTTTCCAGAGCAAACCCTGCCCCGAGTTAGTCTTTATTGTCAGTCCTTATCTTATGTTCTGTTTCGGAAGTCTGAGATTATTGGTTTCCACATTTCCAGCATGTACTCGTGTATTTCTATTTTGTCATCCCTCATGTACCTGTATCTTTCCAGTTGTAGTAACCTGTCCACCTGAAGAGCCCACTCCCTCACTGTAGGGATGTCTGTCTTTTTCCACTTTTTGGGGATAAGGGACTTGGCGCTGTTGAGCATTATTAGAAAGAGTTGCATTGAAGGTTTATCTTTAAATTTGGGAAGACCATGGAATAATAGAAAGTTGGGTGTTCTGGTCAAGGACATGTTCATTGTGGTCCCCATAATTTCTAGGATCAACCGCCAGTAAGGCTTTATAATATCACAGTCCCACCAAATGTGGAGGAGAGTGCCACGTTCCCCGCACCCGCACCAACATCTCCAGTTTTTTGTATTCTGTCCAGTGAAAGATACCACCTAGACAGAAATTTATAAATCCACTCGGTTATTCTCGCCGAGACTGAGGCCTTAACGTGTGCGTGTAAAATCTTTTGCCAGTCTTTGTCGGTAGGGGGCGGATTCAATTCCCTATTCCAACGTCTCACATAGTCAGGTAAGGGTATGTCTTTTGACGAAAGGATCAGTCGATAAACTATGGAGATCAGGTGTTTCGGTGTGTGCGGGAGTAGGCAGATAGCTTCCACAGTAGTCAGCTGTCTAGTCATGTCCTTAGATCTTTTGTATGTTGATAGGAAATGCTGGAGCTGTGTGTGATAGAACCATGGGATATCAAGTCCAGTCTGTCGCAGGTCCCCTTTGTCTCTAATTTTTTTATTTGTCAAAAGGCGATGGAATACCACCTGTGGAAATAGTGTTTTGTCTATCACCAGTCGCTGCCTACATGAAAAGGGTATGTCCGGGTTGTCCACAAATGGCGTGAGTGGGGAAGGGTTGGAGGTGATATATGGATGTTCCGCAAGTGACTTGTCCCATCTAGTAAAGAATTCTTTAATAATTGAGTAGCTTTCTAGTATTTTGGGCCTAGATTTGGTGGATGTCCAGCCCAGGGTCCCAGAGTTCTGTTTTCCCAAAATTGTCCTACATATTTGCACCCAATGTTTCCCCTTAGAGTTGTGACACCACTCAATTTGATGTTGAATGTTAATGGATTTCCTATAAGCTAGTAAGTTAGGAATTCCCAGCCCCCCTTTCTCTTTCGATAGATAAAGAGTTTTTTTGCAATTCTTGGTCTAATTCCTTTCCAAATAAACTCTTCTAATATCCCTTGTAGTTTATTTAAATAGTGTGTAGGTAGGGGGATCGGGAGAGTTTGGAGGTAATATAGGATTCTAGGTAAGACATTCATTTTAACGATGCCAATTCTCCCCAGCCAGGAGACTGGCTTGTTTCTCCATGAGGAGAGATCCCCCGTGATGCCTGATAATAATTGCAGGTAGTTGGCCTCAAATAATGTGTCTGGGGAAGGAGTAAGATTAATTCCAAGATATCTTAGGGTGCGAGATTGGATGCGTAACGGGCAGAGAGAGGAAAGCTGGCAAACCTCCGTCTGGGGAAGATTAATATTTAATATTTCTGACTTTGTTTTGTTTAAGTGAAAGTTTGAGAACCTACCATATATCTCAAATTCTTTTAATACTTCTGGGAGAGAGGTCAGTGGGTCTGTCAAGGAGAGTAAAACATCGTCAGCATACATTGACAATTTATGTTCCTGGTCTCCTATCTTAATGCCCTTGATTCTCTTGTTATCTCTTATCCTTTGAGCCAGAACCTCCATGACTAGGGCAAACAACAGCGGGGATAGCGGGCACCCTTGCCTGGTGCCATTGGAAATGTTGAAGGGTTCAGACAGAATGCCGTTAATTCTAACCTGAGCTGATGGGGTCGTGTATAAAGAAAAGATTTTTTGGATAAAGGTCTGCCCAAACCCCATCTTCGACAGGACTGCCTTCAAGAAATTCCAGCTAATCCTGTCGAAGGCCTTCTCAGCGTCAGCGTTTATTAGAAAATACATTGTCCCAATTTATATTATTTAATGATTTCCTTAAATCGTTGAATTTTGCTTTCTTGAAATTAAAAGTCTTAGTTAAGCCTTTAAAACACTGCATATGAAAAGAGATTTCAAATGTGACCATGTTATGATCACTGTTACCCAAATGTTCTTTAACTTCTATGTTTGATATTATATCTGTATTGTTTGATAGCACTAAATCCAATATAGCTTTACTCCTAGTTGGCTCCTCTATTAATTGTGACAAGAAGTTATCCCTGAGAACATTTAAAAATCTACCCCCCTTAGCTGAATTACTAGTTTCATTGGCCCAGTTTATATCAGGGTAGTTAAAATCTCCCATAATTACAGCACTGTTATTAGCAGCCTTACCTATTTGGATAAGTAGTTGAGTTTCCTCCGGGTCACTAATGTTGGGAGGCTTGTAGCATGTTCCTAGTAATATTTTTTTAGGATTTTTCCCCCCACTCTTTATTTCAACCCACAGGGTCTCTACATTGTCACTTGTATCATAAATATCTTCCCTTATTGTAGGTTTAAGGTCAGGTTTAATATACATGCAGATTCCTCCACCCCTTTTATTATTCCTGTCCCTCCTAAATAATGTATACCCCTCTAAGTTAACTGCCCAGTCATGTGAATCATCCCACCAAGTTTCAGTTATACTGATAACATCATAGTCCTCTTCTGCAACTAAGAGCGTCAGCTCCCCCATTTTACCTGTCATGCTTCTTGCATTTGTTGTCATACATTTAATTTTCATGTGCTTTCTGCTGCTACTTGGTGTACTTTCCTCTATACTTTCTAATGTGACATTTCTTAAGTCATCCCTTCCTTGAGATATTAATGGAGTGACATATTCAGACACTGATCTCTCTGTACTATTTTGTTCAAATTGACCCTCCCCCCCTTTGCCTAGTTTAAAAGGTTCTCTAAACGTGCTACCATCCTTTCCCCCAACACACCTGCACCCATGTCATTCAGGTGCAATCCATCCTTACTGTACAATTTGTACCCTAGTGAAAAATCAGCCCAGTGTTCTAAAAAGTCAAACCCCTCATTTTTACACCATGTTTTTAGCCATGAATTAACAGACCTTAGCTCCTTCTGCCTTACTGAGTTAACACACGGCACTGGTAATATCTCAGAAAATATTACTTTGGATGTCCTTGCTTTAAGCTTGCTACCTAACTCCCTGAAGTCATTTTTTAGGACTCTCCATCTCCCACTGATTTCTTCATTAGTACCAATATGCACCATGACTGCAGGATCAGACCCGCATCCCTCTAACAATCTATCAATACGCTCCACAATATGCCTAACACGAGCCCCTGGAAGACAGCAAACTGTTCTATGTAAAGGGTCTGGATGACAAATTACCCTATCAACCTTCCTTATAATAGAGTCTCCTACCACCAACATCTGCCTCTGGCCCTGACTTGTATGCCCCTCTTCCATGACTGAAGGACTGCCCACCATAGTATGCTCCTCTTCCACAGCTAAAGGACTGTTCACTATACTAGGCAACACGGCCCTCTCTGACACTGCCACCCCTGAACTGATATCCCCAACATCTTCACTTAATCTTGCAAATCTATTGGGGTGTACCAGCTCAGAACTGGCCTGTCTCTTCCGCTTACTTCGCCCTCTAACTGTGACCCAGCTACATCCTGGAGTCTCCTCATCTGAATCCTCCCCATTCCCACTGCTGGAACCATTAACAACCAGCTCAGTCCTATCCATTTCCCTTTCAAGTGTCTGAATTTCATGTAGTGTTGCAATTCGTTCCTCCAGATCCCCAATTTTGTATTTATTTTAACTAGGTACAATAGCTATTAAATAGTTAATAACTATTTAATAGCTACCTAGTTAAAATAATTACAAAATTACCTGTAAAATAAATCCTAACCTAAGTTACAAATACACCTAACACTACACTATCAATAAATTAATTAAATAAATTAACTACAATGATCTAAACTAAAATACAATTCAATAAACTAAACTATATTACAAAAAAACAAACACTAAATTACAAAAAAATAAAAAAATATTACAAGAATTTTAATCTAATTACACCTAATCTAAGCCCCCTAATAAAATAAAAAAGCCCCCCAAAATAATAAAATTCCCTACCATAAACTAAATTACAAAAGTAATCAGCTCTTTGACCAGCCCTTAAAAGGGCTTTTTGCGGGGCATTGCCCCAAAGTAATCAGCTCTTTTACCTGTAAACATCGCCGCCACTACAATAAATGTATTAACCCCTAAACCGCCGCACTCCCGCCTCGCAAACACTATAATAAATCGGATTTTTCCTACCTTAATTCCGATTGGCTGATAGAATCCTATCAGCCAATCAGAATTCGAGGAACGCCATCTTGGATGACGTCATTTAAAGGAACCTTCATTCAGTCGTCGGCCGTGGAAAGAAGAGGATGCTCAGCGTCGGATGTCTTGAAGATGGACCCGCTCCGTGCCGGATGGATGAAGATAGAAGATGCCGCTTGGATGAAGCCTTCTCCTGGTCCGGATGTCCTCTTCTGTCCCATCGGATGAAGACTTCTGGACGGATCGGATGACCAGTGGTGGCCGGCTGGGTGAACACGGCTCAAGGTAGGGTGATCTTCAATGGGCTAGTGTTAGGTTGATCGGGTGGGTTTTAGAGTAGGGGTGTGTGGGTTGTAATGTTGGGGGGGGTCTTGTATTTAGTATTTGTATTTAGTGTTTGTTTGTTTTTGTAATATAGTTTAGTTTATTGAATTGTATTTTAGTTTAGATCATTGTAGTTAATTTATTTAATTAATTTATTGATAGTGTAGTGTTAGGTGTATTTGTAACTTAGGTTAGGATTTATTTTACAGGTAATTTTGTAATTATTTTAACTAGGTAGCTATTAAATAGTTATTAACTATTTAATAGCTATTGTACCTAGTTAAAATAAATACAAGGTTGCCTGTAAAATAAATATAAATCCTAAAATAGCTACAATGTAATTATTAGTTATATTGTAGCTATATTAGGGTTTATTTTATAGGTAAGTATTTAGTTTTAAATAGGATTAATGTATTTAATTATAGTAATTTATTTCATTTTATTTAAATTATATTTAAGTTAGGGGGGTGTTAGGGTTAGACTTAGGTTTAGGGGTTAATAACTTTATTATAGTAGTGGCAACGTTGGGGGCAGCAGATTAGGGGTTAATAATTGTAGGTAGGTGACGGCGATGTTAGGGAGGGAGGCTTGACAAAGGGCATATTGTTTGCCTGAAACGTTGCTGTTATTGTTGGAACCCTGTATGCACAAATAAAGGTCGATTTGCACTACTAGCTGGAGAACTTTTTTGCGATGTTAGGGAGGGCAGATTAGGGGTTAATAAAATTTATTATAGTGTTTGCAAGGCGGGAGTGTGGCGGTTTAGGGGTTAATACATTTATTATAGTGGCGGCAATGTCCGGTCGGCAGATTAGGGGTTAAATAATTTTCTTATAGGGTTTGCGATGTGGGGGAGCCTCGGTTTAGGGGTTCATAGGTAGTTTATGGGTGTTAGTGTACTTTGTAGCACTGTAGTTAAGAGCTTTATGTTCCGGCGTTAGCCCATAAAACTCTTAACTACTGACTTTTTTATGCGTTAGGAGTCTTGGAGGTAGAGGCTGTACCGCTCACTTCTTCCAAGACTCGTAATACCAGCGTTAGGCAAATCCCATTAAAAAGATAGGATACGCAATTGACGTAAGGGGATTTGCGGTAGCCTCGAGTCACAGAAAAAAAGTGAGTGGTACACCTGTACCTGCCAAACTCATAATACCAATGGGCTTTAAAAAGCAGTGTTAGGACCCCTTAACGCTGCTTTTTAAGGCTAACGCAGAACTCTAAATCTAGGTGTAAGTTTGTAACATTTATCAAAATGAATGTATACATTTGAATAACATGTCTAACATAATGCCACTGTAACAGCAAACTCATGTTTACATCTCTGCACATTTATTTTATCGATGAGCATTGCATAATAATGAAAAGCGTAATTGTGCATCCGTGATTATGAATTTATTTGGATCTAGTAGTGTGTTGAGTATATTTACTAACTTTTTAAAATATATTAACCATTTTATGTATTACGATATTCGAATATAATGATTATGAATATTTAATCATGCAAATTAATATTTCAAAGTTATGTATGAATTGATATTCAGTGGATAAAATGGCGGAGGATTGGGAGTTAACGGATGCGCACTTCCGTTTTATCTGTGTAAAGCATAATCGTGATTGCACAATAAAGATCATTATTCCTATATAATGTTCAACAAATCTAAATTCAGATGTATACCATCCGAGTTAACATATGTTGTGAATTCTATCGGCTAGATTTAGAGTTCGGCGGTAGCCGTCAAAACCAGCGTTAGAGGCTCCTAACGCTGGTTTTGGGCGCCCGCTGGTATTTGGAGTCAGTGATTAAAGGGTCTAACGCTCACTTTACAGCCGCGACTTTTCCATACCGCAGATCCCCCTACGCCATTTGCGTAGCCTATCTTTTCAATGGGATCTTTCTAACGCTGGTATTTAGAGTTGTTTCTGCAGTGAGCGTTAGAGCTCTAACGACAAGATTCCAGCCGCCTGAAAATAGCAGGAGTTAAGAGCTTTCTGGCTAACGCCGGTTTATAAAGCTCTTAACTACTGTACCCTAAAGTACACTAACACCCATAAACTACCTATGTACCCCTAAACCGAGGTCCCCCCACATCGCCGCCACTCGATTAAAAATTTTAACCCCTAATCTGCCGACCGCCACCTACGTTATACTTATGTACCCCTAATCTGCTGCCCCTAACACCGCCGACCCCTGTATTATATCTATTAACCCCTAACTTGCCCCCCACAACGTCGCCGCAAGCTACTTAAAATAATTAACCCCTAATCTTCCGACCGCAAATCGCCGCCACCTACGTTATCCCTATGTACCCCTAATCTGCTACCCCTAACATCGCCGACCCCTATGTTATATTTATTAACCCCTAATCTGCCCCCCACAACGTCGCCGACACCTACCTACACTTATTAACCCCTAATCTGCCGAGCGGACCTGAGCGCTACTATAATAAAGTTATTAACCCCTAATCCGCCTCACTAACCCTATCATAAATAGTATTAACCCCTAATCTGCCCTCCCTAACATCGCCGACACCTACCTTCAATTATTAACCCCTAATCTGCCGACCGGAGCTCACCGCTATTCTAATAAATGTATTAACCCCTAAAGCTAAGTCTAACCCTAACACTAACACCCCCCTAAGTTAAATATAATTTTTATCTAACGAAATAAATTAACTCTTATTAAATAAATAATTCCTATTTAAAGCTAAATACTTACCTGTAAAATAAATCCTAATATAGCTACAATATAATTTATAATTATATTATAGCTATTTTAGGATTAATATTTATTTTACAGGCAACTTTGTAATTATTTTAACCAGGTACAATAGCTATTAAATAGTTAAGAACTATTTAATAGTTACCTAGTTAAAATAATAACAAATTTACCTGTAAAATAAATCCTAACCTAAGATATAATTAAACCTAACACTACCCTATCAATAAAATAATTAAATAAACTACCTACAATTACCTACAATTAACCTAACACTACACTATCAATAAATTAATTAAACACAATTGCTACAAATAAATAAAATTAAATAAACTATCTAAAGTACAAAAAATAAAAAAGAACTAAGTTACAGAAAATAATAAAATATTTACAAAGATAAGAAAAATATTACAACAATTTTAAACTAATTACACCTACTCTAAGCCCCCTAATAAAATAACAAAGCCCCCCAAAATAAAAAATTCCCTACCCTATTCTAAAATACAAATATTACAAGCTCTTTTACCTTACCAGCCCTGAACAGGGCCCTTTGCGGGGCATGCCCCAAGAATTTCAGCTCTTTTGCCTGTAAAAAAAAACATACAATACCCCCCCCCAACATTACAACCCACCACCCACATACCCCTAATCTAACCCAAACCCCCCTTAAATAAACCTAACACTACCCCCCTGATGATCTTCCTACCTTGTCTTCACCATGCCAGGTTCACCGATCCGTCCTGGCTCCAAGATCTTCATCCAACCCAAGCGGGGGCTAGACATCCACTGAAGAAGTCCAGAAGAGGGTCCAAAGTCTTCCTCCTATCCGGCAAGAAGAGGACATCCGGACCGGCAAACATCTTCTCCAAGCGGCATCTTCTATCTTCTTCCATCCGATGACGACCGGCTCCATCTTGAAGACCTCCAGCGCGGATCCATCCTCTTCTTCCGACGACTAGACGACGAATGACGGTTCCTTTAAGGGACGTCATCCAAGATGGCGTCCCTCGAATTCCGATTGGCTGATAGGATTCTATCAGCCAATCGGAATTAAGGTAGGAATTTTCTGATTGGCTGATGGAATCAGCCAATCAGAATATAGTTCAATCCGATTGGCTGATCCAATCAGCCAATCAGATTGAGCTCGCATTCTATTGGCTGTTCCGATCAGCCAATAGAATGCGAGCTCAATCTGATTGGCTGATTGGATCAGCCAATCGGATTGAACTTGATTCTGATTGGCTGATTCCATCAGCCAATCAGAAAATTCCTACCTTAATTCCGATTGGCTGATAGAATCCTATCAGCCAATCGGAATTCGAGGGACGCCATCTTGGATGACGTCCCTTAAAGGAACCGTCATTCGTCGTCTAGTCGTCGGAAGAAGAGGATGGATCCGCGCTGGAGGTCTTCAAGATGGAGCCGGTCGTCATCGGATGGAAGAAGATAGAAGATGCCGCTTGGAGAAGATGTTTGCCGGTCCGGATGTCCTCTTCTTGCCGGATAGGAGGAAGACTTTGGAGCCTCTTCTGGACTTCTTCAGTGGATGTCTAGCCCCCGCTTGGGTTGGATGAAGATCTTGGAGCCAGGACGGATCGGTGAACCTGGCATGGTGAAGACAAGGTAGGAAGATCATCAGGGGGGTAGTGTTAGGTTTATTTAAGGGGGGTTTGGGTTAGATTAGGGGTATGTGGGTGGTGGGTTTTAATGTTGGGGGGGGTATTGTATGTTTTTTTTTACAGGCAAAAGAGCTGAAATTCTTGGGGCATGCCCCGCAAAGGGCCCTGTTCAGGGCTGGTAAGGTAAAAGAGCTTGTAATATTTGTATTTTAGAATAGGGTAGGGAATTTTTTATTTTGGGGGGCTTTGTTATTTTATTAGGGGGCTTAGAGTAGGTGTAATTAGTTTAAAATTGTTGTAATATTTTTCTTATCTTTGTAAATATTTTATTATTTTCTGTAACTTAGTTCTTTTTTATTTTTTGTACTTTAGATAGTTTATTTAATTTTATTTATTTGTAGCAATTGTGTTTAATTAATTTATTGATAGTGTAGTGTTAGGTTAATTGTAGGTAATTGTAGGTAGTTTATTTAATTATTTTATTGATAGGGTAGTGTTAGGTTTAATTATATCTTAGGTTAGGATTTATTTTACAGGTAAATTTGTTATTATTTTAACTAGGTAACTATTAAATAGTTCTTAACTATTTAATAGCTATTGTACCTGGTTAAAATAATTACAAAGTTGCCTGTAAAATAAATATTAATCCTAAAATAGCTATAATATAATTATAAATTATATTGTAGCTATATTAGGATTTATTTTACAGGTAAGTATTTAGCTTTAAATAGGAATTATTTATTTAATAAGAGTTAATTTATTTCGTTAGATAAAAATTATATTTAAGTTAGGGGGGTGTTAGTGTTAGGGTTAGACTTAGCTTTAGGGGTTAATACATTTATTAGAATAGCGGTGAGCTCCGGTCGGCAGATTAGGGGTTAATAATTGAAGGTAGGTGTCGGCGATGTTAGGGAGGGCAGATTAGGGGTTAATACTATTTATGATAGGGTTAGTGAGGCGGATTAGGGGTTAATAACTTTATTATAGTAGCGCTCAGGTCCGCTCGGCAGATTAGGGGTTAATAAGTGTAGGCAGGTGTCGGCGACGTTGTGGGGGGCAGATTAGGGGTTAATAAATATAACATAGGGGTCGGCGATGTTAGGGCAGCAGATTAGGGGTACATAGGGATAACGTAGGTGGCGGCGGTTTACGGAGCGGCAGATTAGGGGTTAAAAGTGTAATGCAGGGGTCAGCGATAGCGGGGGCGGCAGATTAGGAGTTAATAAGTGTAAGGTTAGGGGTGTTTAGACTCGGGGTACATGTTAGGGTGTTAGGTGCAGACGTAGGAAGTGTTTCCCCATAGGAAACAATGGGGCTGCGTTAGGAGCTGAACGCTGCTTTTTTGCAGGTGTTAGGTTTTTTTTCAGCTCAAACAGCCCCATTGTTTCCTATGGGAGAATCGTGCACGAGCACGTTTTTGATGCCGGCCGCGTCCGTAAGCAACTCTGGTATCGAGAGTTGCATTTGCGGTAAAAATGCTCTACGCTCCTTTTTTGGAGCCTAACGCAGCATTTGTTTGAACTCTCGATACCAGAGTTAAATTTATGGTGCGGCCAGAAAAAAACCCGCGGAGCGTTAACAGCCCTTTTACCGCCAAACTCCAAATCTAGCCGTATATATGCTAAAAATATGACTGTATACACATTGCTTAAATATATACTCAAATATTAAAATATTATATGAAGTCTGATCTTTACCTTGTTCAGCCCCTGTCCCACTTTCTCCCAGCTCACCGATTGGAGGTGCACTGGCCATCGGGTTGGGAGTTTCATGGCTATCAGCTGGGGGCTGGGAGGGGGCAAGTACTTGGGGGCTGCAAATGCGAAATGGGAATCGGAGATTGAGGAGCGTGCGTAAAGTCTCCTCATGAGGTTTGAGGACAAGTTTCCATGGGGGTGGGCACAGATCCTTACCTCTCCGATGGGCATGAGTCCACTCCCTTATGAGGCGGACTTTATTCCGCAGACAAAACCTCATATCCCCGAGTCTCCGGCACATTTAGAAGTATGTCCTCTGGACATCTGCCACCCCATTAACAGAGATGGCGACAGATGCCCAAATGGCTTTTTTGACCGGCCCAGCTGTCGACCTCCTCTGAGCCCCATAAAACTGCAGATAAAACTCCTTGACCGCATACACCAGTGCAGCACTTTCCTCTCTAGTGAACATGGGAGTAGACATATTGCCCAACATGCTTTAGAGAACTGACAAAAATGACTATGTGTAATGGACTTTTATATGGTGAAGTAAACATGAGATACACCATGGGACATGGTATCTGTACATCTGATTGGATAAAATAATGTAATTTTGTTAGCATGTTTGTGAGGCCATACTGAGTCAAGCCATGTTTGTGTGATGAACTCTGATTGTCCGTTACTTAATGGTTGATGGAACTTCCATACACATGCTACTAGGGGTACTATCACTACATTTGGCATGTAGACTTTTCTATATAATTTATGGGAATGTAATGCATATGTGACGCATATATAATATATGGAATCTTTTAAATATTAAGCTATTTTCTTTACATTTGACAGTTGAAATATTTTTTATTTAATATTCAGAAAATAAATATTATCCAGTCACATTAGTAAATATTTATTGAAACATTTCAAAGTTTAATATTGATCAATCGATCTGTAACATTGTTCAATGTATGTTTAACTCTGTTGATAGTTTCTTAGAATCCATAATGTTAATATTGTATGTATTCCTTTGTTCTTAAATAAATACCATGGGGCCTAGTTATCAAGCCGTCAACCTCAAATACGCTGGAATTCCGCAGCGTATTTGTGGCGAGGCTGATACGCCTTAGTTATCAAAGGCTCGAGACCGGCAAAAGTAGAATTTTGTGACGTAAGCATCGATCCGCCGGACTCAGTCCGACACAGATCGATTCTTACGTCACTCCAGATGTTCCGCACACAAGTGCGGCACATTCTCACTACTTTTGCTAGTTATCAAAAAACTAGCAGGTACGCTCTGCACTTTTACGGCCCAGCGTACCTGGTTTTCAATCCGCCACCCCTGGAGGCGGCGGATCCCATAGGAATCAATGGGAGTCTGACCATAGCGAAAGTACAAGTTCGCTGCTGACAGACATCCCATTGATTTCTATGGGAGCTGTCTACACCTAACACCCTAACATGTACCCCGAGTCTAAACACCACTAATCTGTCCCCCCTACACCGCCGCAACTAAATAAATGTATTACCCCCTAAACCGCCGCTCCCGGAGCCCACCGCAACTATAATAAATGTATTAACCCCTAAACCGCCGCTCCCTGAACCCACCGCAACCTATATTAAATGTATTAACCCCTATCCTGCCCCCCCTACACCGTCGCCACCTATAATAAATTTATTAACCCCTAATCTGCCCCCCCTACACCGTCGCCACCTATAATAAATTTATTAACCCCTATCCTGCCCCCCACTACGCCGCCGCCACTGTAATAAAATTATTAACCCCTAAACCTAAGTCTAACGCCCCCCTAACTTAAATATTAATTAAATAAATCTAAATAAATTAACTCTTATTAACTAAATGAATCCTATTTAAAACTAAATACTTACCTTTAAAATAAACCCTAATATAGCTACAATATAAATAATAATTATATTCTTGCTATCTTAGGATTTATTTGTATTTTACAGGCAACTTTCAATTTATTTTAACCAGGTACAATAGCTATTAAATAGTTATTAACTATTTAATAGCTTACCTAGCTAAAATAAAGAGAAATGTACCTGTTAAATAAATCCTAACCTAAGTTACAATTACACCTAACACTACACTATACTTTAATAAATTATTCCTATTTAAAAATAAATACTTACCTGTAAAATAAACCCTAAGATAGCTACAATATAATTAATAATTATATTATAGCTATCTTAGGATTTATATTTATTTTACAGGTAACTTTGTATTTATTTTAGCTAGTTAGAATAGTTATTAAATAGTTATTAACTATTTAATAACTACCTAGCTAAAAAAAATACAAAATTACCTGTAAAATAAATCCTAACTTAAGTTACAATTAAACCTAATACTACACTATCATTAAATTAATTAAATAAACTACCTACAAATAACTACAATTAAATACAATTACATAAACTAACTAAAGTACAAAAAATAAAAAAAGCTAAGTTACAAAAAATAAAAAAATAAGTTACAAACATGTTAAAAATATTACAACAATTTTAAGCTACTTACACCTAATCTAAGCCCCCTAATAAAATAACAAACCCCCCCCAAAATAAAAAAATGCCCTACCCTATTCTAAATTAAATACATTTCAAAGCTCTTTTACCTTACCAGCCCTTAAAAGGGCCATTTGTGGGGGCATGCCCCAAAGAATTCAGCTCTTTTGCCTGTAAAAAAAACACATACAATACCCCCCCAACATTAAAACCCACCACCCACATACCCCTAATCTAACCCAAACCCCCCTTACAAAAACCTAACACTAATCCCCTGAAGATCATCCTACCTTTAGTTGTCTTCACTCAGCCGAGCCACCGATGGAACTGAAGAGGACATCCGGAGCGGAAGAAGTTAATCCTCCAAGCGGCGCTGAAGAAATCTTCCATCCGATGAAGTCATCATCCAGGCGGCGCTGAAGAAAAGTCTTCGATCCGGCCGATGTCATCTTCAAAGAGGCGCTGAAGAGGTCTTCTATCCGGGCGAAGTCATCTTCCAAGCCGGGTCTTGAATCTTCCTTCCGCCGACGCGGAACCACCTTCTTCACCGACGGACTGCGACGAATGACGGCTCCTTTAAGGGACGTCATCCAAGATGGCGTCCCCTCAATTCCGATTGGCTGATAGGATTCTATCAGCCAATCGGAATTAAGGTAGGAAAAATCTGATTGGCTGATGGAATCAGCCAATCAGATTGAGCTCGCATTCTATTGGCTTTTCCGATCAGCCAATAGAATGCGAGCTCAATCTGATTGGCTGATTGGATCAGCCAATCGGATTGAACTTGAATCTGATTGGCTGATTCCATCAGCCAATCAGAATTTTCCTACCTTAATTCCGATTGGCTGATAGAATCCTATCAGCCAATCGGAATTGAGGGGATGCCATCTTGGATGACGTCCCTTAAAGGAGCCATCATTCGTCGTAGTCCGTCGGTGAAGAAGGTGGTTCCGCGTCGGCGGAAGGAAGATTCAAGACCCGGCTTGGAAGATGACTTCGCCCGGATAGAAGACCTCTTCAGCGCCTCTTTGAAGATGACATCGGCCGGATCGAAGACTTTTCTTCAGCGCCGCCTGGATGATGACTTCATCGGATGGAAGATTTCTTCAGCGCCGCTTGGAGGATTAACTTCTTCCGCTTCGGATGTCCTCTTCAGTTCCATCTGTGGCTCGGCTGAGTGAAGACAACTAAAGGTAGGATGATCTTCAGGGGATTAGTGTTAGGTTTTTGTAAGGGGGGTTTGGGTTAGATTAGGGGTATGTGGGTGGTGGGTTTTAATGTTGGGGGGGGTTGTATTTTTCTTTTACAGGCAAAAGAGCTGTTTTCTTTGGGGCATGCCCCCACAAATGGCCCTTTTAAGGGCTGGTAAGGTAAAAGAGCTTTGAAATGTATTTAATTTAGAATAGGGTAGGGCATTTTTTTATTTTGGAGGGGTTTGTTATTTTATTAGGGGGCTTAGATTAGGTGTAAGTAGCTTAAAATTTTTGTAATATTTTTAACATGTTTGTAACTTATTTTTTATTTTTTGTAACTTAGCTTTTTTTATTTTTTGTACTTTAGTTAGTTTATGTAATTGTATTTAATTGTAGTTATTTGTAGGTAGTTTATTTAATTAATTTAATGATAGTGTAGTATTAGGTTTAATTGTAACAAGTTAGGATTTATTTTACAGGTAATTTTGTATTTCTTTTAGCTAGGTAGTTATTAAATAGTTAATAACTATTTAATAACTATTCTAACTAGCTAAAATAAATACAAAGTTACCTGTAAAATAAATATAAATCCTAAGATAGCTATAATATAATTATTAATTATATTGTAGCTATCTTAGGGTTTATTTTACAGGTAAGTATTTATTTTTAAATAGGAATAATTTATTAAAGTATAGTGTAGTGTTAGGTGTAATTGTAACTTAGGTTAGGATTTATTTAACAGGTACATTTCTCTTTATTTTAGCTAGGTAAGCTATTAAATAGTTAATAACTATTTAATAGCTATTGTACCTGGTTAAAATAAATTGAAAGTTGCCTGTAAAATACAAATAAATCCTAAGATAGCTAGAATATAATTATTATTTATATTGTAGCTATATTAGGGTTTATTTTAAAGATAAGTATTTAGTTTTAAATAGGATTCATTTAGTTAATAAGAGTTAATTTATTTAGATTTATTTAATTAATATTTAAGTTAGGGGGGCGTTAGGGTTAGGGTTAGACTTAGGTTTAGGGGTTAATAATTTTATTACAGTGGCGGCGGTGTAGTGGGGGGCAGATTAGGGGTTAATAAATTTATTATAGGTGGCGACGGTGTAGGGGGGGCAGATTAGGGGTTATTAAATTTATTATAGGTGGCGACGGTGTAGAGGGGGCAGGATAGGGGTTAATAGGTTTAATATAGGTTGTGGCGGGTTCAGGGAGCGGCGGTTTAGGGGTTAAACTATTTATTTAGTTGCGGAGAGGTGCGGGATCAGCAGGATAGGGGTTAATAATTTTATAATAGAGGGCGACGGTGTAGGGGGGGCAGGATAGGGGTTACTAGGTATACTGTAGGTGGCAGCGGTGTCCGGGAGCGGCGGTTTAGGGGTTAATACATTTATCAGAGTTGCGAGAGGGTCTAGGAGCGGCGGTTTAGGGGTTAATAACTTGATTTAGTTGCGGGGGCTCCGGGGGCGCCGGTATAGGGATAGAAAAGTGTAGTTTAGTGTGAGTGCTTAGTGACAGGCTAGCAATAAAGCTGGGAAAAAGCCGAAGGGCAGCGAGATCGGATGAGTGATAACTGTCACAGTCCGCTGCTCATCGCCCCGCAGCTTTTTGACAGCTTTATTTGATAACTTAGGCGTACTTTTTCAGGTCCGCTGCGGCGATGTGAGGCCAGAAAAGTAGACGGCTTGATAACTACCCACCCATGACTCATTGTCAAGTATTGTCAGTGCTTCTTTTTTATTTTATTTACAATACTAACAATGCACATTGATTGTGTGCTAATTGACAGTGTGTGAAATTGTATTTGACTTTTCAGAAATGTGAATCTTGTGTTGAAAGATACGTTTACCACACTATATTTCACTAATACAAGACTTTAACACTCATTATCTGCTGGAGCTGTGTTGATATTTTAAAGTAAATTATATATAATAGCAGGTATGTGCTTGTAAAATAGATCATTCTTTTCTTTCCAAGTCTTTTGAATATTAGAAGGATGTGTTTGTTAGTGTCTTACTTGGATGGATAGATTTTATATATATATAGTCAAGCAAAAAACAGAGTGGGAAGCAACTGCTTGTTTGAGGAGCTAGAGAATGGAGAAATGTACAGTAGGCATTCACCCTGGGACAAGTGCCAATTATGGCTAGTGGTGCAGACCGTTATATATATAGTATCTGATTTTAAAAGATGTATTTAAATAAATAAATATATAGTATGTAAAGATATTTATTTTAAAAATAAGATACACTAACAATAACTACAAATTCTTTTGTGAATTCAGCAAACTTAAAAATCTGTAAGAAAAAAATAATACAAATAATAAGAATATGAAAGCAAGTATGTTTTTTCATAACACAATAATAAAATTTTTATCTGTAAGTATAATAGTTCTAAAGTCATCTGTCTATGCTATAAACTTGTTTGTTCTGATATTAAAGCCAGGTTCAGACTGGATATCTATATATTCATAATTTGAAAGAAATCACTTTAAATTGGCTAATCAAAAGTTGACTTATATATTAACATTTAAAATTAAACAAATTAATGTCTAATATCCTATTTTGTGCACATATTCATTAATTATTCAATTGTATGAGGGACATAATTGAATGTAATATTTCCTGTCGCTTCAAAAACTAAAATCTGTAAATGTCACCTCTGAAATTATTTCAAATTAAATCTATCCCTTTATCTGTATGATCGGTCACAATCAGAGTCCTCCATAGCACAAAGTAGGGAGAATGTATATGAAAAAAATATTAATAAAATAGGACATTTAATTTATTTCTCAATAATTACACCATTATTCCTCCTATGATTCTTCTCAATAGCATGCATTGTGCAAACTAACCTGATCCAAATATCAGTTTATCTGCATTATGGGCCACATTCATCACTTTCAAAATATAGTATGTATCCTGCCTCCCCCAGTCTTGTTTCAGACACTGCGTTCACTTACCATGTGAACGTGTCTTTAGATGTTGTTGAAGTCAGCACAGTTGAAAGACAATACCACAGACATGATCACATAGGTATTCTTCACTTTCAGTCTGTAGATTAAGTAAATCTAAAAACAATCACCAAGTAGAAAAAGGAGTACAGTGTGAGAATTCAACTTGAAACAATAATGTCAGTAACAGTCATGAACTCCGAGTGACTAAACCCAAAACCCCATTATAAGCATTCAGCAGGTAGAAGGAACATATCCACTTAGCACTTTAATAAGGCAGCACTATCAAGGCAGCACTTCAAAACAAATGAGATTTGCCGTGGCCAAAGCGCAATTCACCAGGTTGAAGAGAAACTGCTCAAATAAAGATACTTACGAAAGGGAGGCAAATCTTCTGGCAGAGAGGCTGAGAGAAAGAGGCTATCCTTCTCATGATGTAGTAAGAGCTAGGAGGTCGCTTGAGCATACTGACAGACAAGTTCTTTTACAAGATAAACCTGGAGTCATTACTCCCAAAACATCTCAAGGAGTCTATTTTGTGACACAATTCAGTGCACAGTATGACAAAGTCTGCAGGATAGTAAAGAAACACTTCTCTCTCCTGGCAGCGGATGACAAACTTGTGAATATTGTCGACCAGGGATTGAAATGTTCCTATAGGAAAAGTACCACCTTGGGGGGCATTCTCGCACCCACAGAACTCCAAAAGACAGAAAGTGACCACAGTTCGTGGTTGAGACACCGCGGGATATATAAGTGTGGCAGTAGACGGTGTAAACCCTGTGACTATGTCCAGGTTACCAAAACCTTTGCTTCATATGTCACTGGCCAGTCTTTTGACATCAAATCGTGTCTCAACTGCACTTCTAGTAATGTGATATACCTAATTTCCTGCACACAATGTCATCTACAATACGTAGGTCTCACTTCTAGGGATATGAATTCCAGAGTGAGAGAACATCTCTCTTCTTTCAATCTAGGCAAAGCTACAACACCCCTAGTAAAGCATTTCAATGGCAAACATGCCAACAACTTAAGAACTTTCAGATGGTGCATTATTGAAAAAGTCATGTTACCCAGCAAGGGTGGTGATCTTAATCAACTCCTACCTAAGAGGGAGGTGTTCTGGATGTTTAAACATGACACCAGAATACCAAAGGGACTCAATTCCAAATATGATTTAATTAATTTCTGGGAATAGTCATTAGTCATTGGTAATATTCTTTAATTACATTCTATCTACTTTAACTTTTATAACTTCTTTATATATATTTTGTTACAGGTTGTTTATTTTGCCCCCCTTTTTTCAACAATACCCTTTAGTTATACATGCCCTATGGCGCGTGGTAGATCTGTGTTCATATTTTTTATTACATCTGCAGGATAGAGATCTGTTTTCTACATTTTGGTCACAATGTATTTTCTTTTTGTCTATTGTCATCATTTTTCTGTCTCATTATCATTATTATTATTTTTTTGTCACATTTATTCATTGGGTCCGCAACAATGTGTATATAACTTAAGGTCATTGTTGCTAGCAAGCATTCTTCCACTACATGCATCATTTTTGCATATATGTATTTGCATAATTAGATTTGACAATCAGTTTTAGTAATGTGATAGTAGATTACTTTATCTTTATCTGCAAGCCTTTATTTCTTTATTAGGTCCAGCTCAGTGCTGGTCTTGGTCAGTTCATAGTATTACTTTTGTTTTGTCTAACAGTCCTGTTTTTGATCATTTAATAACCGTTGAACAGACCGCTCATTTCCTCTAAGGTCCGTCTTACTTCTCTGTTTTTTGAGCTTGTTTATGCTAATTAGTTTAGACAATACCCAGCAGACGGGTTTTTGATTTAGCTTTTAACCAATCATTATTAAGCTAAGGTTTTAAATTTACCTGTCAGGCACAGCACCTGTATGCTATGAATACGGCTCCATTGCCGAAACGCGTAAGCCCTGGTGCTGCGCCTGCACTTTTGTCTACCTGATTGTTTTTCCATGTTCATCATTTTAAACTTTTGAATAAAGTATTACAATTTTAATTTTACGGAGCATCCAGCATTCTTCATTGATGAAGTAAATCTCCCTAATAAAAAATTAAGTGTAAATCAAATATCTTATAAAATGGTACATAGTTCTGCATCCCTCCCCCTAACACTAACTATTTCCTAAATGTTTATTAGCAATAGCTTAATAAGCGTATGTAGCCTCTTTTGTGTTATGATATAACAATCAAGTGTGAAGCTGTCACATACATCATGCATACTTACCCTCAGATGTATGACTTTGTCAATTCGATGTGCTTCAGAGTATCCCTTTATCTGTTATCTGTGGCGTTCATCCCTTTCAGACTATCTAAAATATAATAATGTCTTAAATGAATAGTACATGTAAACTAATTGTGTGCCATATGATGGATCAGTGGCCCAAATCCCCCCCCAGTCTTGGTCCATACATTGTGTATTTAGATTTTTATATAGTAATTTCTTGAACAATCCTAACATGTTCGCTCGATTCTACTTTCATTTTACTAAAGTGTCACATTTTCGCAATGCTCCTATATAACTTATAGTATTTAATTCTGAAATGGCGGTTAATGATGTTGTCTCTGACATTGACCCCCTCATCCCGGAATGGCCCCTCTATGACTTCATTGTCCTCCTCATCTCGTTGGAGGGCTAGGGGCGCCTGGACATTCTGCAGCATCCTTGCCTGTTGAGCTATCATATGTTATGAAGGATGCTGCAGGCTATAATGATCTTTGTCACCTTCCAAGGGCTGTATTGGAGGGCATCGAAATTGCATTTTGAGGAGCCCAAACATCCATTCTACTGCGCCCAATTCGCTCCTGTGCCTCATCGGTGGGGTTACTTAGAGGCATAATGAGCCAATTCCGGCTCATGTAACCTGAATCACCTATAAATAATTAACATTACGAAATGTCAATATTACAAATATCTGATAAATAATAAAAATGAAATTAAAATAATGGGTTAAACGTTTACATAAGCTAGCTAAAATGTCTATAAGTAATAAACTTTAATTGCTATGCTAGTGACTTTGAAAGACTCTGTAAAATCAGCAAACTGCTAAACTGTCATCTACGTCAGTTATGTTTAAAGAGCTATACCGTCCCTTTAAAAGTATTGTCAAGCTATGACTTGCTACATATCTGTTTAAAAAAACCTAGACATTTGCTATGAGAGACTAGTAAATAGTTAAACAACATTCTAGAACTGCACATTTTAGGTAGGACCTGCTACATATCTGTTTGGGGGCTAAACCTAGACATTTGCTGAAAGAGGCAAGTAAATAGTTAAACCACATTCTATATCTGCACATTTTAGCTATGACCTGCTACATATCGGTTTATATAAACCTAGACATTTGCTGATAGAGACAAGTAAATAGTTAAACAACATTCTATATCTGCACATTTTAGCTATGACCTGCTACATATCTGTTTATATAAATCTAGATATTTGCTGAGAGAGACAAGTAAATAGATAAACAACATTCTAGATCTGCACATTTTAGGTATGACCTGCTACATATCTGTTTGGAGCTAAATCTAGACATTTGCTGAGAGAGACAAGTAAATAGTTAAACCACATTATATGGCCTCTAGTTATCAAGGTCTGTCAGACCTGATCCGACAGACCTCGCTGAATACGGCGAGCAATACGCTCGCCGTATTCAGCATTGCACCAGCAGCTCACAAGAGCTGCTAGTGCAATGCCGCCCCCCTGCAGACTCGCGGCCAATAGGCCACCAGCAGGGGGGTGTCAATCAACCTGATCGTACTCGATCGGGTTGATTTCCGGCGATGTCTGTCCGCCTGCTCAGAGCAGGCGTACAGGTTATGGAGCAGCGCTGCTTCATAACTGCTGTTTCTGGCAAGCCTGTAGGCTCGCCAGAAACACGGGACATCAAGCTCCATTCGGAGCTTGATACATATGCCCCTATATCTGCACATTTTAGCGATGACCTGCTACATATCTGTTTATATAAACCTAGTCATTTGCTGAAAGAGACAAGTAAATAGTTAAACCACATTCTATATCTGCACATTTTAGCTATGACCTGCTACATATCTGTTTATATAAACTTAGACATTTGCTGAGAGAGACAAGTAAATAGTTAAACAACATTCTAGATCTGCACATTTTAGGTATGACTGCTACATATCTGTTTGGAGCTAAATCTAGACATTTGCTGAAAGAGACAAGTAAATGGTTAAACCACATTTTAGATCTGCACATTTTAGCTACAGTATGACCTGCCACATATCTGTTTATATAAACCTAGACATTTGCTGAAAGACAATTAAATGGTTAAACATCATTCTATATTTGCACATTTTGCCCATTACACAAACACAACTGTTTGTGAACATTACTATGGCAATTGTCTAATTTCTTAACCATGCTGTGCACAAGTACTCACCAACGAGTAACCTGTGGGAAAACTGTCTGTCCTCAAACTGTTGCCAGAGTGAGGACTGCCTGAGGATACGGGCGTCATGACTGGCGCCCCCAAAATTTGCAAACACGTTTATAATTCACATCCATGCATCACAATTAAACTGCACGTTCAAACTATGAAAGTCTTTGCGATTTCGGCAAAGACCCTCTTCTGCTGGAGCCCACAGAGCAATATGGGTGCAATCTATTGCTCCCAAAACATTTGGCATTCGGCTACTCCATAGAATTCCCTCTTGAGGCATCTCCAATCGTCCTCATTTTGAGGGAATCCTACGAAAAGCTTACAAATTATTTTAATGCCATTCAGAAACCTTTCAAAAACCACAGAGAAGGTTACTTGAGACACACCGGACAAGTACCCCTCTGCGGATTGAAAGCTTCCGGACACCAGGACATGTATACAGCAAAGCATCTTGGACATGCCAGGGATTGCAGTGCGCATACGTCTGCGTGGGTCCAGATAAGGCTTTAGTACATCATAAAGGCTCAATAGCTGCTGTCTATTTAGCCTTTATTTGTCAAAAACCTCGGCATCGCTCATGTTATCCAAAGTGAGTCTCACCCTGTGAACAGAAGGAGCCCTAATCCTCAGGCGTTCCACATGCTCCTCTTCGAGGCACCAGGCACGCCTGAGTCTTTTGTACATAACTTGTCCAACAGCACCAACACAATCTAACTGGGGGTTGTCCCTATTTGCAGAGTCAAGCAGCGCAAGCCAAATAGCAGAGCAAACATGCAATGAGTAACAAGGTATCCAAACACACAAAAGTGATTTGATACAATGTCGGTCATAAGGGACGTATTTGCCATGGTGTTTGGGTGATTTATAGTGCAAAATCTCCAATGTTAGCGTGTTCGTAATGATTGCTGATTGTATACACTTGATTGTATCTGAGCGGCGCAAATGCTTTCAAAGTGGGCATTGTTTTTTTTTGTATTTGTTGAAATGTTGTTTCCCCCCAATAAATCATAATGTGAAAGTGATAAGGTGTAAAATATAACATATACAGTTTATTTTGGTAATGTTGTTCATATGCATAACAAATACTTGTGCATAATGTGTGCAAAGACATGGCATAGAATCTGATTGATCAATGTTGCTGCAATATTGTTGCAAAACGATAAAGTATGCCTGGCATATATAAGTGATTGGCGATATTTCAATATTTTACGTGTACCATTGAAATCGCAATAATAATGAAGATCTTTCAAACCTCTCATCTACGTATATGTAATATTATTATTGAGTGAGAAACTGATTAAAGAGGCAGTAAAGTCCTAATGCTAGAATCTGTATGGTTGAAGCTTAGAATGATGTCATCATATTAGCTACATGCCTGTCTACTTTCCAAATCTTCGTTCTCTTGTTCTAGTTTGCAACATTATTATTGTGTGATGATTAAAAGATAAATGTGTGTTTTGTTGTTGTGTGATGTGTGTTATGTACATATATGTACATATATGTATGTATTGTGATTCTTTCCCACATATGTTCATTTATATAAAGCAGTATAGCATTGTTGTTCCTTCCAAAAAAACGACAACTAGAATATTTTCTAATGATATCTTTGAATTAGACGAAATTCCTAATGGTATATTATGTTTAAATCCTGATCTTAAAGGGGCACTAATGCCATAATTTTTCTTTCATGATTCAGGCAGAGAATACAATTTTAAATAACATTCCAATGTACTTCCATGATCTAAATGGCTTTCTTGTTTATATATCCTTTGTTGAAAAAATAGCAATGCACATGGGTGAGCCAATCACAGAAGGAATCTATGTGCAGCCACCAATCATCATCTGCTGAGCCTATCTAGATATGCTGTTCATCAAAGAATAGGAAGAGAATAAATCAAATTATATAATAGACGTAAATGAGAAAACTGTTTACAATTGCCTACTCTTTCTGAATCATGAAATCTAAAAATTGTGTTTTATGTTCCTTTAAATATGTGTTAATTCTTGAAAATGATTTCCTATTTGTGATGATACAATTGATCATGATTTATAGTTGATGTAATGTAATTTCCTAAATGATTTTGACCTTGTACTCATGTTCATACATGTAAAACACATAACTACATTGCCAAATAGTATATTTCGTGATCTATTTGTCATTGTGGGACCTACACAAGAATTAATGAATTAGCGCACACCGTAGACTGCCCGTATTATGAGTTTAAAAAGACAAAATTATCACATGCGTTATGGAAAAAGGCTGATCGCGTGCACAGGCACGTATTCCCCATAGAAGTCAATGGAGGAGAGAAATTGAAAGAAAAAAACTTCCAACACTCCTGTTGAGCGCTAAATGAACATGAAAGCGTGATAATTTCATAATTAAAATATGTTTTGTGTACGTAATCTGCTTTATATTGTTTGTATGTAGCGAATTATGTATATATGTGATGATATTTGTACAGATATATACAGTGGGGCAAAAAAGTATGTAGTCAGCCACCAATTGTGCAAGTTCTCCCTCTTAAGAAGATGAGAGAGGCCTGTAATTTTCATCATAGGTAAACCTCAACTATGAGAGACAAAATGTACTGATGGTAGCCTTTGTTACGTTGGTCCCAGATCTTTTCAGGTCATTCACTAGGTCCCCCCGTGTGGTTCTGGGATGTTTGCTCACCGTTCTTGTGATCATTTTGACCCCACAGGGTGAGATCTTGTGTGGAGCCCCAGATCGAGGGAGATTATCAGTGGTCTTGTATGTCTTCCATTTTCTAATTATTGCTCCCACAGTTGATTTCTTCACACCAAGCTGCTTGCCTATTGAAGAGTCAGTCTTCCCAGCCTGGTGCAGGTCTACAATTTTGTTTCTGGCATCCTTCGACAACTTTTTGTTCTTCACCATAGTGGAGTTTGGAGTGTGACTGTTTGAGGTTGTGGACAGGTGTCTTTTATACTGATAACAAGATCAAACAGGTGCCATTAATACAGGTAATGAGTGGAGGACAGAGGAGCCTCTTAAAGAAGAAGATACAGGTCTGTGAGAGCCAGAAATCTTGCTTGTTTGTAGGTGACCAAATACTTATTTTCCACCATAATATGCAAATAAATTCTTTCCAAATCAGACAATGTGATTGTCTGGATTTGTTTCCACATTTTGTCTCTCATAGTTGAAGTATACCTATGATGAAAATTACAGGCCTCTCTCATCTTCTTAAGTGGGAGAACTTGCACAATTGGTGGCTGACTAAATACTTTTTTGCCCCACTGTAGCTAAATGAGTGTATGTTCATACCCAAGATCTCGTATCTTTGATCCCTTTTATTTTAAAAAAAATTAATTTTATTAAAAATTTATTGTACAGTGTTTGTATGAGTGTAAGTGTACTTTGTATAATAAGGCAAAAAAGGGAGAAAAGATGGACAAGTCTAGAGCACTCAAAGAGTATATAGCATTCAATACATTATATAGTAGTAGGGGAAACTACCTACTCAGGAAATCAAACAAAACATTTAATTAATATTATTAAAACAAAACAAAACATTTAATTACTATTATTAAAAATGTGTATAAAGTGCAGTGTATGCATTAAAACTTTGGTTAAAAATGAAAATATTGAGTGTCAGCAACCACAAAGCGCCACTATAATAACTGTCTCCCTTTTTTGCCTTCTATATTACTGGACATTGAGCACCCCCACGACCCTTATAATTATACTGATATTACCTGTATCACATATGTTAGAAGTATTAGTGGGGTCTGTATGGAAAAACCCTTTCTCTAACACTTCTTTTCTTTGAATTACTTTGTATAATATTTTTGAAGTGATTAGTGAAGGTTTTTGGATGCAATATATCAATAACTACTGGTCTTGGATAGCGTTATGGATTTGTGTGTAGATGGGGATTTTTTGTTGCGTTATGGAGGTTTTTTCAAACTTTTAATGGCTGCGTTATGGAAATTGATGTGTTATGGGCCGTAACGCTACAATTTGAGTCATAACGCACAACTCATAATCTAGCTGTCAAGAAAGTTGGGATGATTTAAAGATGACATCAACTTCATATGGGAAGGTGCTGAATCAGATTTAAACAATTTTATTGATTCTCTAAATCATAATAATTTCAATTTAACTTTCACAGGAAAAAAGAGTGGAGTAGAAATAGAGTTTTTAGATGTGGTATTTTTCCATGAAAATAACACCATGAAGACAAAACAATTCAAGAAAGATATGGATAGTAACGAATATCTACATGCTAAAAGCAACCACCACGAACAATGAATATCCAATATCCCGTATGGCCAATTCCAACGTGTAAAAAGGAATTGTTCTAAACTAGTGGACTATGACAAAGAGGCTTCCGAATTAAAAATAAAATTGTGGCAAGAGGATACATTAAAAAAAGGTTGAATTTAGCCCTGAAGGAAGCAAGAGCCTTGGATAGGAGAGACCTGCTGAAGACAGGGGAAAACCCAGGATTAACAAAAGAAGAGAGGTGGACATGAGTACACATAATGCTAACTTCATTACAACATACAATGAGGGAGCAAAATAAATAAAACAGATTATAAAGAAACACTGGCATCTTCTGAGAAAAGATGATCTATTAAAAGATGTAACAAGGAAAGATCTGAAGATCATCTTCAGGAAGAACAAAAACCTAAAAAACATCTCAGCCCCAAGTCAACTGAAATCTAAGGAGAAATCTGTTACCAAATGGCTGGGAAAAATGTCGACAGGTTTCTTTAAATGCAATAGACTGAATTGTTTAGCATGCATTCACCATTTTAGTAGAAACAAACTCACTGGGGAAATAACCTCTAATTTCACAAACAAGAAATTTGAGATTAAAACTTCCTGCAATTGTAAAACAGATTATGTGGTCTATTTTGGAGATAGAACATATGGGTTCCCCCTCCCAAGAGACATACTGTTCTTTAAAGAATATTATTTTATAAATAGAACAGGAGTAAGGTCATCTAATATATTTTTAATGCTTTCTTTGCATCTTGCACTCTACTTATTCACTGCATTTTTGCACTTTTTTGTTTGTTTTTTCGCACTATATTGTTAGTTCTAAATAATGCCAGATAATACCCGGAGCTCAAATTACTACTATACTGTTATGGAAATTTAGAAAATCAGTGCCGCAATTACCTTGAGAAAGCAATATGATCTTTCGTCAATAGTACACATTGATGGATTTGCATTTTTGATCTATATACTTCCAAAACTCTTTCGGCTAGATTTAGAGTTTTGTCGGTAACGACCCGCGTAGCTAACGCTGGCTTTTTTCTGGCCGCACCTTTTAAATAACTCTGGTATTGAGAGTCCACAGAATGGCTGCGTTAGGCTCCAAAAAAGGAGCGTAGAGCATATTTAACGCAACTTCAACTCTCGATACCAGAGTTGCTTACGGACGCGGCCAGCCTCAAAAACGTGCTCGTGCACGATTCCCCCATAGAAAACAATGGGGCTGTTTGAGCTGAAAAAAAACCTAACACCTGCAAAAAAGCCGCGTTCAGCTCCTAACGCAGCCCCATTGTTGTCTATGGGGAAACACTTCCTACGTCTGCACCTAACACCCTAACATGTACCCCGAGTCTAAACACCCCTAACCTTACACTTATTAACCCCTATTCTGCCGCCCCCGCTATCGCTGACCCCTGCATATTATTTTTAACCCCTAATCTGCCGCTCCATAAACCGCCGCTACTTACATTATCCCTATGTACCCCTAATCTGCTGCCCCTAACACCGCCGACCCCTATATTATATTTATTAACCCCTAATCTGCCCCCCACAATGTCGCCTCCACCTGCCTACACTAGCCCCTAATCTGCCGAGCGGACCGCACCGCTATTATAATAAAGTTATTAACCCCTAATCCGCCTCACTAACCCTATAATAAATAGTATTAACCCCTAATCTGCCCTCCCTAACATCGCCGACACCTAACTTCAAACATTAACCCCTAATCTGCCGACTGGAGCTCACTGCTATTCTAATAAATGTATTAACCCCTAAAGCTAAGTCTAACCCTAACACTAACACCCCCCTAAGTTAAATATAATTTAAATCGAAATTAATTAACTCTTATTAAATAAATTATTCCTATTTAAAGCTAAATACTTACCTGTAAAATAAATTCTAATATAGCTACAATATAAATTATATTTATATTATAGCTATTTTAGGATTTATATTTATTTTACAGGTAACTTTGTATTTATTTTAACCAGGTACAATAGCTAAAATAGTTAAAATAATTACAAAATTACCTGTAAAATAAATCCTAACCTAAGTTACAATTAAACCTAACACTACACTATCAATAAATTAATTAAATAAAATACCTACAATTACCTACAATTAAACCTAACACTACACTATCAATACATTAATTAAATACAATATCTACAAATAAATACAATGAAATAAACTAACTAAAGTACAAAAAATAAAAAAGAACTAAGTTACAAAAAATAAAAAAATATTTACAAACATCAGAAAAATATTACAACAATTTTAAACTAATTGCACCTACTCTAAGCCCCCTAATAAAATAACAAAGACCCCCAAAATAAAAAAATGCCCTACCTTATTCTAAATTACTAAAGTTCAAAGCTCTTTTACCTTACCAGTCCTGAACAGGGCCCTTTGCGGGGCATGCCCCAAAGAATTCAGCTCTTTTGCCTGTAAAAAAAACACATACAATACCCCCCCAACATTACAACCCACCACCCACATACCCCTAATCTAACCCAAACCCCCCTTAAATAAACCTAACACTAAGCCCCTGAAGATCTTCCTACCTTATCTTCACCATACCAGGTTCACCGATTGATCCAGAAGAGCTCCTCCGATGTCCTGATCCAAGCCCAAGCGGGGGGCTGAAGATGTCCATGATCCGCCTGAAGTCATCATCCAAGCGGGAGCTGAAGAGGTCCATGATCCGGCTGAAGTCATCATCCAAGCGGGAGCTGAAGAGGTCCATGATCCGGCTGAAGTCTTCTATCAACGGCATCTTCAATCTTCTTTCTTCCGGATCCATCTTGCGGACCTCCGACGCGGAACATCCTGCTGGCCCGACGGACTACCGACGAATGAAGGCTCCTTTAAGGGACGTCATCCAAGATGGCGTCCCTCGAATTCCGATTGGCTGATAGGATTCTATCAGCCAATCGGAATTAAGGTAGGAAAATTCTGATTGGCTGATGGAATCAGCCAATCAGAATCAAGTTCAATCCGATTGGCTGATCCGATCAGCCAATCAGATTGAGCTCGCATTCTATTGGCTGTTCCGATCAGCCAATAGAATGCGAGCTCAATCTGATTGGCTGATCGGATCGGCCAATCGGATTGAACTTGATTCTGATTGGCTGATGGAATCAGCCAATCAGAATTTTCCTACCTTAATTACGATTGGCTGATAGAATCCTATCAGCCAATCGGAATTCGAGTGACGCCATCTTGGATGACGTCCCTTAAAGGAGCCTTCATTCGTCGGTAGTCCGTCGGGCCAGCAGGATGTTCCGCGTCGGAGGTCTGCAAGATGGATCCGGAAGAAAGAAGATTGAAGATGCCGTTGATAGAAGACTTCAGCCGGATCATGGACCTCTTCAGCTCCTGCTTGGATGATGACTTCAGCCGGATCATGGACCTCTTCAGCTCCCGCTTGGATGAAGACTTCAGCCGGATCATGGACCTCTTCAGCTCCCACTTGGATGATGACTTCAGCCGGATCATGGACATCTTCAGCCCCCCGCTTGGGCTTGGATCAGGACATCGGAGGAGCTCTTCTGGATCGATCGGCGAACCTGGTATGGTGAAGATAAGGTAGGAAGATCTTCAGGGGCTTAGTGTTAGGTTTATTTAAGGGGGTTTGGGTTAGATTAGGGGTATGTGGGTGGTGGGTTGTAATGTTGGGGGGGGTATTGTGTGTGGGTTTTTTTACAGGCAAAAGAGCTGAATTCTTTGGGGCATGCCCCGCAAAGGGCCCTGTTCAGGACTGGTAAGGTAAAAGAGCTTTGAACTTTAGTAATTTAGAATAGGGTAGGGCATTTTTTTATTTTGGGGGTCTTTGTTATTTTATTAGGGGGCTTAGAGTAGGTGTAATTAGTTTAAAATTGTTGTAATATTTTTCTGATGTTTGTAAATATTTTTTTATTTTTTGTAACTTAGTTCTTTTTTATTTTTTGTACTTTAGTTAGTTTATTTCATTGTATTTATTTGTAGATATTGTATTTAATTAATGTATTGATAGTGTAGTGTTAGGTTTAATTGTAGGTAATTGTAGGTATTTTATTTAATTAATTTATTGATAGTGTAGTGTTAGGTTTAATTGTAACTTAGGTTAGGATTTATTTTACAGGTAATTTTGTAATTATTTTAACTATTTTAGCTATTGTACCTGGTTAAAATAAATACAAAGTTGGGGGAACTTCCGGGTGGTGGCCATGACAGGTCGCAAGAATGCTAGCTCCTTCAGAACTTAACATCAATCTACAGAAAATCTCCTATTTCCTATCCCATCCATGATTTATTCATGTCATATTTTGAACAGTATGGAAAAAGCTAACTAATGAACCTATCTTCCACGAGATTGATATAGTTTCCAGGCATCCGGACACTACTTGGGGCCTTGGCCTCCACAAACCCCCCGGCTGAGAACGCACGCGTGCCTCGGTCGTTAAGCGGCAGTGTTACCTTGTAAGTCACTGCAGAATTTCATAGCATACAAGCTGAATATCCCTGACATGACTATACCTACCATGGAAGATCTTTATTTAGTGAACGAAATAGGCAGCTTGCTCTCCGAGTACCAAAAGGCCTTTTCAAATATCCTTAGGGAGGCTTTACAAATTCCCCTAGATGGTCCTTCTGTGAGCACCTGTGTGCCTGTGTCGGAGCGTAACCAATATGGAAGCGGTGTAGATAGACCGCTTGAAGGAACATCACCAAATGCCCAGACTGACATGCGTGTGGGGTTGGGAGCCTCACCAGCAAGGATGCAAGCACCGGCTGCGGCAAACGACACAAGCCCTGGATGGCTTCACTCAGAACAACCCTCCCATCATGCTGCAGTGACAAAGATCTTGGCCGACGATATAATATCAGTGGTACGGCTGCCTGACAGAGCAGGGATCTGGCTACAACTTACCTCGCCCCTGGATGATACTAGTGCAGAGTCGAACTCCTTAGCGCAAAGTCTGGTGGCCGCAGTTACTCGTGGAGGAAAGGATCCCGCAATGAACATGTGTATCCAGCCATCCTCAGTAAGTCATCAGCTACACCCTGCTCAGCTCTTCGATGAACTGGGAACTTCACAACATCGCAAGCCAATTGGGGTAAGGCCTCAGAGACTGATGCAGGGCTGGCCAACTCCCCGCTACCTAAACTCTCTCCCTCCTGCTTACCTGGGAACTGATATAACTGCTTATACCACAACAGGTACTGCTCTCCAGCGCATAGGAATCGGCTGAGTGACTTGTTATCTTTTTTATACTGTGCCTACGTCTGTATATACTTGAACTCCCATTAGTAGCCATGCTGATTTTAATGGCTGCTCTACATCTGGCACAGTTGTCTATAGGTTGTGTTTAGACTAAGCTACTGTTATTATTATTTACTTATCACCTTAACTATTTGTGAGTGTATTTGTGGGAACTTTCTATGAGGACTATTATTGTCTGACCTTTTATGTTCTCCACTGCAATGGCCGCTGTAATTTTAGTATATGTTTGCCTGTCATAGCTTTCATCTTCATTTAAAAAGGAGGGTGGGAGAAGGAAAGAGAGATAATTAACACCAACATTGGAGCCAGACACACCAGCTAGGAATGCTTTTGTCTTTTTCTTTTTGTTCTCCCCCCTTGGCAGCTATTAACATTTGTTGAAAACCTTTTTGGGCACAGTAAAAGGAGCACTGTAAATTGTGTCTTGAGATTCACATCTCTATATTATTGGAACTCTTCTATATTCCCTAGATAATTTTACTAATCAAGGGCAGCAAGGGAAACCCACTAGCCACTATATACTACTTACAAAAATTTGTATCGCCTTTTACCACTACTTGCATTTTTTTTTTTTTTTTTTTTTTTTTTTTTTTGCTATTAGAGTGCTTGTATAACTTTGCAAGTAATTGCACTTAATATAACTCACATGTTGAATAGAGACCCTCTCTCCTTCCTATTGGGGTTTGTATGGAGCTGCCTGCGGCCGGGGTGGCGTATTTATTCATGCTTACAGTGGGGGATTCTCTCTGTTTATATATAATTGCATACTACCATGCATAGGTTCAATATGTCCTGTTGCTAGAGATTAGGGTCACTCTGCCTTTTAGACCTACGGGTCCTGATACATAAGATTTTCATAACATATAGGCTTAGTGTCCGCATAACAAAACTTATTCTACAATGTAAGTGGTGGGAATACACTGATGGCTACTGTAAACACAGCTGCATTGCAAATACAAGGTTATTATGGTGATCTCTAGATACTATCTTTAATTACTTGGCCCAGCTTATCAAGCGGTAATAATTGTACAGTTGAGCTGTAACTTAATACTCATAACTTCCATCTCTAAAACTGTTAGGTCCAGGCAACTTTAATGATACATAAGATTTTCATAACATATAGGCTTAGTGTTTACACGACAAAAATCATTCTACAATGTAAGTAGTGGGAATGCACTGATAGCTACTGTAAACACAGCTGCATTGCAAATACAAGTTCACTATGGTGATCTCTAGATACTATCTTTAATTATTTGTCCCAGCCTATTAAGCGGTACTAATTGTACAGTTGAGCTATAACTCCCTGATCATCCTAACCTCATCCCGTCATATTAATACTCATAACTCTCCTCTTTAAAAATGTTAGGTCCTGGCAACTTTACTCAGAGTCCTGATAAAGATACACAGCAGTTTTTTGCATACTTTTCTCCCTATTTTAGTCTTAACAAGTCGCTGCTGAGCATTCACTACTCCCAGTGATAGGGACTCTTTATGCTACTAAAGCAGATAATTTAGTAGGGATATTCAGCAACGTTAGCATTATAACTCCTAAAGAAAATTAAAATAAAAACTGAGGTTCATTTGAGACCCATGAGTGGTCTCCTAGATGTCAATGCTCCTTCTACTGTTTTTCATTTTGCATATTACGAGGTCCAAAAGTGGCCTCTGGTGTTGGAGAGAAGGCCCATAACTCTATTGGCATTTCTTTTTATGTTGTTTAATCGAAATTATTTATCCAGGCTCCCAGTTTATATTATTAATGTCAGTTTATTCAACGTGCAAAATATGTCTGTATTGTTTTTTTTTCTTTTTCTTCTGTAATACCTTGCATGTATGCCATATCATAAAACCTCAATAAAAAAATAAATATTAAAAAAAAAATAAAAAAAAATACAAAGTTACCTGTAAAATAAATATAAATCCTAAAATAGCTATAATATAAATATAATTTATATTGTAGCTATATTAGGATTTATTTTATAGGTAAGTATTTAGCTTTAAATAGGAATAATTTATTTAATAAGAGTTAATTAATTTCGTTAGATTTAAATTATATTTAACTTATGGGGGTGTTAGTGTTAGGGTTAGACTTAGCTTTAGGGGTTAATACATTTATTAGAATAGCGGTGAGCTCCAGTCGGCAGATTAGAGGTTAATGTTTGAAGTTATTATTATTATTCTTTATTTATAAAGCGCCAACAGATTCCGCAGCGCTGTCCATGGGTACAAAGATAAAAGTACAGTACAATACAATATAGAAGACACCAAAGTTTAACAAAACAAATACAGGGGGAATTGAGGGCCCTGTTCCCGTGGGAACTTACAATCTAGATGGTAGGAGGGTGAGAAACAGGAGGTGGGACTGCAAAGGTGAGAATGATGTTAGTGTGGAGTTAGATGGGGCAGCAGTTAGGCAGGTAGAATTCATTTTTTACTGATTTAGAGATAGGCTTCCATGAACAGAAAGGTCTTTAGGGAGCATTTAAAGGAGGAAAGGTTAGGGGAAAGTCTAACAGCTCTGGGAAGTGCATTCCAGATGGTTGGTGCTGCACGAGAGAAGTCCTGTAGCCTGGCATGGGAGGAGGTGATGGTAGAAGATGCAAGGAGCAGGTCATTGTTGGATCTTAGGGGGCGGGCTGGGGTATATTTCTTGATGAGTGAGGACAGGTAGGGGGGGGCTACGTTGGTAAGGGCTTTGTAGGTCAGGATGAGAATTTTGAATTTAATTCTGCTGTGGATGGGTAGCCAGTGAAGGGACTCGCAGAGAGGTGCAGCAGATACAGAGCGTCAGGACAGGTGGATTAGCCTAGCAGAGGCATTTAGGATGGATTGAAGAGGGGAGAGGCGGGAGAGAGGGAGGCCAGTTAGTAGGTTATTACAGTAGTCAAGTCGGGAGATTACCAGGGAGTGGATTAGCTGTTTAGTAGTTTCAGCACTCAGAAATGGACGGATTTTGGAGATATTGCGTAGATGGTTGCGACAGGAGGAAGAGAGCAATTGGATGTGGGGAATGAAGGATAGATTGGAGTCAAGTGTAACTCCTAGGACACGGACTTGGGGTGATGGGGAGATAGTGGTATCACCAACAGTGATTGAAAAGTTAGGAACCGGGGTAGAATTAGAGGGGGGGATTAGAAGGAGCTCAGTCTTGGACATATTGATTTTTAGGTGGTGAGAGGCCATCCAAGAAGAAATGCCAGATAAGCAGACACCGATGTGATCAAGGACAGAAGGAGAGAGTGAAGGGGCGGATAGGTAGATCTGGGTATCATCAGCATAGAGGTGGTAGTTGAAGCCATAGCTACTGATAAGTTTTCCCAGTGAGGATGTATAAATAGAGAAGAGTAGGGGACCCAGAACAGAGCCTTGAGGTACTCCAACAGACAGAGGCAATGGAGAGGAGTCACCACCAGCAAAGGAGACAGAAAAGGATCTATTAGAGACATAAGAGTGGATCCAGGAAAGGGCTGTGTCAGAGAGCCCAAAGGAGCTGAGAGTCCGTAGGAGAAGGGGATGGTCAACTGTGTCAAAGGCAGCAGACAGATCAAGTAAGATAAATATTGAATAGTGGCCATTTTTTTTAGCAGAAAGAAGATCATTAGTAACTTTGGTGAGGGCAGTCTCAGTTGAGTGTTGGGAACAGAAGCCAGATTGTAAGGGGTCAAGCAGTGAGTTGGAGGACAAGAAGTGGGTTAAGCAATCGAAGACTAGTTTTTCCAGGACTTTTGAAGCTAGCGGAAGCAGTGATATGGGGCGGTAGTTTGCAGGAGAATTGGGGTCGAGGGAGGGTTTTTTAAGGATGGGGGTGACCTTTGCCTGTTTGAAGGAAGATGGGAATGAACCGGTAGTAAGGGATAGGTTAAATATGTGAGTAAGAGCTGGAGTGAGGGTAGAAGGCAGAGACGGTATTAGATGTGAAGTTAGGTGTCGGCGATGTTAGGGAGGGCAGATTAGGGGTTAATACTATTTATTATAGGGTTAGTGAGGCGGATTAGGGGTTAATAACTTTAATATAATAGCGGTGTGGTCCGCTCGGCAGATTAGAGGTTAATAAGTGTAGGCAGGTGGAGGCGACGTTGTGGGGGGCAGATTTGGGGTTAATAAATATAATATAGGGGTCGGCGGTGTTAGGGGCAGCAGATTAGGGGTACATAAGGATAACGTAAGTAGCGGTGCTTTGCGGTCGGCAGATTAGGGGTTAATTATTGTAGGTAGCTGGCGGCGACATTGTGGGGGGCAGGTTAGGGGTTAATAAATATAATACAGGGGTCGGCGGTGTTAGGGGCAGCAGATTAGGGGTACATAAGGATAACGTAGGTGGCGGTCGGCAGATTAGGGGTTAAAAAAAATTAATCGAGTGGCGGCGATGTGGGGGGACCTCGGTTTAGGGGTACATAGGTAGTTTATGGGTGTTAGTGTACTGTAGAGCACAGTAGTTAAGAGCTTTATGAACCGGCGTTAGCCCAGAAAGCTCTTAACTACTGACTTTTTTCTGCGGCTGGAGTTTTGTTGTTAGATTTCTAACGCTCACTTCAGCCACGACTCTAAATACCGGCGTTAGAAAGATCCCATTGAAAAGATAGGATACGCAATTGACGTAAGGGGATCTGCGGTATGGAAAAGTCGCGGCTGAAAAGTGAGCGTTAGACCCTTTCCTGACTGACTCCAAATACCGGCGGTAGCCTAAAACCAGCGTTAGGAGCCTCTAACGCTGGTTTTCATGGCTACCACCAAACTCTAAATCTAGGCCTTTATGAATGTGATGTATTAGAAGTAATGTGTACAATGGGATTTAACTTCAAGACCCCATAGTACTACTTACGACTCCAATCTGTCTATAACAGATTTCTTCCAGTTTTAGCGTCACTAAGTCACGTGACCTGAATGTTAACCAATCAGTTACCAATATTGAGGGAGGCGTGCCGCCTTGCTTTAAAGCTGATAGTGTTGCTGTTCTGTTTTTATTCCTCTGATGAAAAAGGGACCAGTGGGTCAGTGCCTTCAAAACGCATAAGGATTTTACACAGAACGGCTTCACTCAGGATCTTCTAGGAGACGTTTTTATAAGACTACTTTGGACTTTTGAAACCTGGTCTTATTGTTTGAGCTCTGTCATTACCTCATATGTGAGTGAGGTTCACTCTTGTAAGTAGTATATTAAACAAGTGTTGCACTTTTAAGATTAAATACAAGTTACAGTGTTTAAGTTACTTCTGCTTTAATTACATGTGATAGGCAATACATGATTTGAAAATAATTCTGGGCTCTCCTCTTGACTGTGCGGCACTTACCTCATATGATTTGGGGTAAGGAGTGTAAGTAGGAACCCTGACTGGGGCTTGGCTATTCTTCATTTATTTCAGGATACTTGATAGTTGTTCAATGTCTTGCTGACCATGAAAATGTTTTCTTAATGTTATATTTCTTATCAAGCGATTGACATCCACTATAGTCTAAAAGACATTGAACTCAGTAGTGGGAGCAAATGAAAGACCATAACTTAAGACTTTAAAATGTTCTTCGGTCAATTCTTTATTGGATAAGTTGATTACATTTCCTATTTTCTCTGTCCCCTCCTCTGTATGGTACTGGTATATGGTCTATGATTGTAGATTGCCCTGCCTCCAGAAAGTGCCTCGCCACTGGCTAGTCAGACTCCTTTTCATCCAATGCCATTCTTATGGCAGTCCTGTGATTTGCCATGTGGGTTCTAAGGGTGTCCACCTTCTTGCTCACATAGAATTTCCCACAAAGACAGTGGAGTAAGTATACTATGTGGGTGGTGGTACACGTAACTCTGTGCCTCAAATAGTATTTCTTATTTTTATAGGTGTGATGGAAGAACTTTCCTGTAGTCAACCCATTGTAGGTGACACAGCCCATGCACCTATAGCATCCCTTGGTTTGTTGTAGCCAAGCTGTTGTAGAATAGCATGGTCTGGGATCTGTATGGATTAAATGGTCCCTCAGGGACTTGGCTCTCCTGCAGCCCACCGTTAGTGGTCTTTGCCCCTTGAATGGCAGATTTTTGTCTGTTTCAAGGATTTGCCAGTATTTTCAGATTGTTGCTGCTGTTCTTTCATCCCCCAAATGTATAGGTAAGAGTCATAGTTAGTGGGTCATCCATGTCCTTATCCATTCTCCTACCATATAGGAGTTAGTGTTGTGTGTCATCCTTTACTTGATTTCTACTTTCAGTCAACAATTTGTTGCTGTATCCGCTCCTTCTGAATTGTTTCTCCAATTCTTGCAGCTGTTTTTCTTTGTTATCGGGATCTGTGTTGTTTCGGATGACCCTCTTCATTTGTGATGTAGGTACAGCCTTCTTCAATGATAAAAGATGACAGCTTTCTGCATGGAGTAGGGAGTTTTTATCTGTTACCTTTCAATACAGGGTGGTCTTCAGTTTCCCATCTTTCTATTTTGAACTTCAGTGATGTATGTATCGAGTTTATCTCCTGAAATCAAATATCCAGTTCTTCCTTTGTTCCATTCCAGATTACGAACAGGTCATCAATGTACCTTTTGTACATGATGATCCTGTTGTCCATGAATGCCTGTGTACCTTTGGTTTCTAAATCAACCATGTATAAGTTCGCATATGCCGGGGCCAGGTTGGACCCCAATCTATTCTGGCTATTTGCAGGTAATACTTTTGTTCAAACCTGAAATAGTTCAGTTCCAGGCAAATTTGTAGTAGTTCCAAGAGTAACTCCTCTGGTGGTCCCGTATATGGATACCTTCTCAGTTGTCTCCTTATGGCATGCAGTGCCTAACCATGTGGGATGACTGTATACAAGCTAGTAACGTCCAAGGTTACTTGCAATGTACTTTCTTGAATGTCCATATTGTTTAATATTCTTATCATGTAGGAGGAGTCCAGTATGAAGGTGTCCATATTGCGTACCATGGATTGCAATATAGTATCCAAATACGTTGCTATAGGCTTCAACACCAATTATATGGCCAAGACTATGGGTCTCCCTGGGGGGCACTCTAGGTTCTTATGAATTTTAGGAACTGTATATATTACAGGAATTCTTGGATGTTCTGTCGTCAAGTATTTCTACAATTCCTCCAAAATGTAATTGTCTTGTCTGGCCTTATTTAATACTTGGCCAATCTGTTGCTTGAACACCTTTGTTGGGTTGCCTGATAATGTTGTATAGGTAGTGGAGTCACTAAGTTGTTGTATGATCTCCCTTTGATAGTCCTTATAGTTCATTATTACCAGGGCTCCCCCCTTGTCCGCTTCACGAATTATGATGTTTTTATCTTCTTTATTGTTGTTAAACAATATCCAAGGGTGGCGGGTATAAAGTAAGTATGCATATTGTTTATTGTTCTTTTTAATGTCTGAGGACGGGGATAACCCGAAACATTGCATGTTATAATAAATTGAATTAATTGTTTAAGACCCAGTGAGTGCTCCCGTTTATATTGGACATATATATATATATATATATATATATATACTGTATATATACTGTATATATATATATATATATATATATATATATATATATATATTTTTTTATATATATATATATATATATATGCTTTGTGCACAATTATTACAAGGGAAAGTACCCTAATTCATCATTCCTACTATTCAAACTCATCTTGGGAGCCCCTATGTCTGCTGTAACCAATTTATCCCTCAAACTAGCATTCTTCTTAAGAGAAAATAGGAGAACATTTCTAAATGTATGATACAACACCTTATCTTATGATAGAATTGGCCGATGATTTTTATTATATTTATCAAGGGGCCTACATGATAACCATATAGTGTAACCAAAGAGATCCTCTCAGAATCCATCCTCCCAGAAGATTCCAACTTCTTTTTCTTTTTATCCCTAAGAAGATCACCTCTAGATGATATTTCCTATGTGTTTGTTACAATTCAGTGGGATAACTCCTGTCATTAAATCTTTACTCAAACTCATCCAATTGATTAAATGATCTACAGTCATCATTAATGATTTGTTTAGCACAAATCAATCTGCTGTATGGTAAGCTCCTCAAAGTTTGTGAATTCCAGAACATTAAAATCAGTAGGTTTCCTAAAAACATCCTTATCTAGTTTACCCTATGCAACTGTAATTTTTATGTTTAGAAAATGTTGTGAAATTCTATTCTGGTCCATAGTAAATTGAAGATTCAGATGTCTTCATCACCTCCACAAACTGAGACAGAGACAATGAGTTTCCTGTCCAGATCATAAAAATGTAGCTTATGTACAGTTTCAAAAAAATACAATATTTCACAAAGAGAGGATGCTTATGAATATATTGGTTTTAAACTGATTGACTTATAGGTTAGAATAAGTGGGAGCCATATTATCCACCATTGCTGTCACTTTTATTTGTAAATAAAAAGATTCCTCGAACATGAAGAAACTTTTAGTCAATACTGTTCTAAGATCAATAATAAACATTATCTCATATGGAGTATAAAGACCCACTGAGTCCAAAGAGTCTTAAACACATTCTATTCCTTCTTTACAAAGTATTGAAATAAACAGATTTTTAATATCCATTGTTACCAAAAATGAGTCTGATAGAATGGGCCTGTCTGGGGGGGGGGGCTCTCAAGGCTGTTATGGACCTTGGGTAAACAATACAAAACTGGTACCACTGGATCATTTTGTCTCTGCTTTTTTTGGGGGTGATGATATATCCTTCTTCAGCTTTCTGGATTAAACCAGATACGTTAATTTGGAAGGAGTGCTTTTCACATTGCTCTTACATTTGCACACATGCAGGCATCCACATTAGTACCCATATAGACACCACGTTCACACACACAGACACACACACACAGATGCCCTCACTTGCACACATACACATACACCAGATGTACACACACATACAGACACCGCATGCACACAGACACTCACATTTATAGAGACACCCAGTGCACAGACACCCACATTTGCATACATACAGACACTGCATGAACACACGCAGACACCCACATTTGCACACATACAGGCAGCATGTGCACATACACAAAAATATACAAAGACACACAGGCACCCACATTTACACACATACAGGCACCACATGCACGCGCAAAGGTACCCACATTTGCACACATACAGACAACACATGTAGACACACATACAAACACCACGTGCACACACAGACACATTCATAGAGACACCAAATGCACAGACACTCACATATGCACACATATAGACAGCATATGCAAACACACACATAGGCACCCACATTTGTACACATACAGCTACCACATTAGCACACATACAGGCACCACATGCACATACACACACACACACAGGCACCCACATTTGCATACATACAGGCACTGCATGCACACTGGAATAAGCGGACAATCTGAGTGAACCTAATTTAGGTAGATAGCATTAAGGTGCAATAGAGTTCAGGAAATTATCTTTCTAAAATTGTTATTATCCATTTGTTTTTAATGTAAATCTTATCGGTTATGAACTAGAAGCTTTTTTTTTCTTATTGTTATTTTCTTTTTTCTTTATTGAGGTTATCAAATATATAAAGAACAAAAAAAAATTACACCACATATCGGTAGATCTTAACAAGTTTGTAAGGTTAACATCAGCCCTATTCTTTAAAGTATTTTTTCTTTGGGATTTATTTTTTATATCCCTTTTTTTTTTTTTTTTTTTTTTTTTTTTTAAATTAGCTTTATTGTGTAAATTATGAAATGAGAGTTACAGCTTTTGGAGACACAGCTCCATAGACAATACAAAGAGAGCTTGATATTGTACATAGACACGTTTGAGCTAATTAGTTTTAATGAAACAACTTAACTTTGAACTGGTGCAACCCACGTCAGTATAGGAACAACTTCACCATGATTTCTATATGTAGCCTTATGCGAGGCAAGAATGTTTTCTGATCATTTTCACTTGTCTAAAGGTCAGTAAAAGGCCGTAGGACTACTCTATATTCTCAACACCCCTCCCTACCTTCCCGGCTATAAGCCCCAAACAATGCTATCTGTTCTTAATGTATGATTCCCATGTTGTCAGGATATCCGAGTATGTATCTAATCTATCATGTTTCAGATAATATAGCTCCTCAAGGTGAATCGACTCCGACACCCTTTGTACCCACATTTCAATCGTGGGTGGGTCTTTTGACTTCCAATTTTTGGCTATTAAAAATTTCACGCTGTTGGCCATGATAAAGAATAATTTAAAAGAGGGTTTGTGTCTTATCTTAGGAGGTTTGTTCAGTAACCAAAGTAGTGGGTCCAACGGAAATTGGATTTCCAGTATATCCTCCACTTCAGCAATAATAGATCTCCATAAATTTTGGATAGCTGTGCACCACCACCACATGTGAGTCATGCCACTATTAACGTGGCCACATCGCCAGCACTTATTGTTAGCCCTGTGATATAATCTATGAATTTTTTGAGTCGTGTAATACCACCTATGAAGAATTTTTAGGTTAATTTCTAAAGTGGCTGTGGAGATGGAGGTTTTTAGAGTGGCCTGGACTATTTTCATGCCTATATGTTGCGGGATTATTATACCTGTATCTTTTTCCCAACTCTCTAGGTACGGGAGAGGATGCCCTGGGAATGGGGTGATTAACATCTTGTATATCATCGAAAGTGTGTGACGGATCGGTGGGCTCCTAATGCATAATTGTTCGTAGTTAGTTAATGGTCTAGTCATGTTTGGAGACTGTCGATGAGTTGAGATAAAGCTATGAATGCGTCTATATGTGAACCAGTTAGTTAGGCAGGTAAAGCCTTGTTGTATTAGGTCGGCTTGTGATTTAAGCTGTTCATTTTGTATGAACCAGAATATCGGGACGTCCTTAATATGAGAAGGGTAGCAGTGCCTCTCTATATTTGGGCTTAGATCAAGTTCACCATTTGCTATCAGGGACGTGAGCGGAGAGGGTCTTGAAGAAAGGTTCAGAAAATGTATCAGTATTTTATTCCACATTGTGTAAGTTTCTGATATCAAGGGGCTAGTATTGGAGTATTCAAATTTTTGTTTTGGGAATGTCCAGCAATATCTACTAAGATTTGGTGTTTTAGCGATTCCCTGCTCCATCCCCACCCATCGTTTAAACTGACCATGCATGTTCCAATCAACTATTCTTTGCAAGAATATTGCATATCTATAATAAGTTAGGTTAGGAAGGCCCAGCCCTCCTTGTGTTTTGGGTAGGGACATAAGTTGTTTATTGATTCTAGGATGTTTCTTGTGCCATGTGAAATCACTGAGTGCTTGTTGTAATGAATTTAGATATTTTTCTGAAAGGGGGATTGTTAGTGTCTGGAAAATGTACAAGATTCTAGGGAATATATTCATCTTTATCAGGTTGATACGGCCTAACCAAGATTGGTTTTTGGATCTCCAGCTCGATAGATCTCTTATGACCTCGCATTTAATCTTTTCATAATTGATCTGGTGTATTGTCTCTATAGATGTGGCGAGAAAGATTCCTAGGTATTTGAGAGAGTGCATGTTCCATTTGAATGGGGTAAGTTTCTCCGCTATTTTCTTTTTTTGTGGGTCTAGTGTAATATTAAGGATCTCTGACTTGGGAATATTAACTAGAAAGTTTGATTGAGTGTGAAAATTGTCAAATTCTTCCACCAATAAGGGTAAGGATATTTCCGGGTTTGTTAATGTAAATAGGATGTCATCCGCAAATAGAGAGATAACATAATTTTGGTCAGCTATTGTGACTCCTTCAATCCCTGGGATCTAATTTTAACCGCCAAAGTCTCTATTACACAAGCAAATAGCAAAGGGGATAGTGGACACCCTTGTCTCGTCCCATTAGATATTATGAATGAGTCGGACAAAGTGCCGTTTATTAGTATTTTCGCACTTGGATAAGTGTATAGCGAAAATATTTTTTTAATTATACCCTCTCCGAATCCGAATGTTTGCAGTGTTAGTTGTAGGAAGTCCCATGCTATACGGTCAAAGGCCTTTTCGGCGTCGACCGATAGCATGATTAGTGGGAGTTTTTGGTTTTGCGCGAAAGAAATTGTGTTTAAGGCCCTAACCGTATTGTCTTTTGCTTCTCTTCCCAAGACAAACCCAACTTGGTCGGGATGGATAAGGTCTGGTAATAAGACATTAATTCTGTTTGCCAATAATTTAGAATACATCTTTATATCGGAATTTAGGAGTGAGATTGGGCGATAGCTCGTAGTTAAGTCTGGGGGCTTATTTGGTTTCAGTAGTGTAATAATATGAGCTTCTAGTGCTGAGTCTGAGAAGGGGTGAGTAAGATCTATTGAATTAAAGTAGTGCAGGAGGTGTAGGGATAACTGCTCTGCTAACACTGAGTAGTATTTATACGTAAAACCGTCCGGTCCTGGCGATTTGTTATGAGGGAGATTCTTAATTACTCGTTGCAATTCTTCTAGTGAAAAGGGTTCATCTAATGCCTCTTTTTGCATTTGATTCAATTTGGGGAGGCACAGGTTGGAAAGATATTCCATAATAATTTGTTTGCGGGAGGTAATGTCGGAAAGTGGATCGGGGTTTGGTCTTGGTAAGTTATATAACTTTTGGTAGTAATCCCTAAATGTTGCTGCTATGGCTTGTGTGGATCTATGTGATTTATTGTTACTATCTTTTATATGGAGAATGTAATTAGACTTAGATTTTTTCTTTATATATCTAGCCATAGAACGTCCTGGTTTATTTAGGTCCGTGTAGGTATGTTGTCTAAACAGGAAAGCATTCCTACTCTGTTCTTTGTTAAGGATAGTGGCCAGTTTAAAACGTTTAGCCTGCAGAGTTTGCAGAGTGGTGTCGTCCTTGATGTCTTTTTTATGAATTTCTTCAAGTCGTGTTATTTCTTTAATGAGATTAGTGGTAGCTTCCCGCCTTAGTTTATTAATACAGGCTTTATGATCAATCAACTCGCCCCTTATAGTACATTTGTGTGCCTCCCAGTTGTTTTGTGGAGAAGTGTCTGCATGTTTGTTGTGAAGGAAGAAATCGTCTATTCTAGCCTGAAGTTTTAGGGTGATGGTAGGTTAGATAGTAGGCTATCGTCCAGTTTCCATATATATTGGCTCAGAGGTTTGGAAGGCCAGCTAAAAGCACAATGCACACCCGCATGATCCGACCATGTTATTGGAGAGATGATTTTGCTAAGCTCATACTGGTAATGTCTGTAAATATATAATCAAGTCTTTTATATATTTTATGGGGTAATGAATAGAACGTGTAGTCTCCTGCTCCCATGCTCCCATGCAGGGCGGAACTCCAGGGCCCAGTCGCAAGTGCAACGTTTGCAACCCTGGAAGTTCCCCCACTGGTCTGAAGAGTAGTCACCTGAGCTAGCTGGCTGACTGTCTCTCCCTTCTATATGGAACAAAATTAGGATTTCTCCATTTGTATACCTTATTACTCAGATAGTCAGATGCATCTCTCTGAAATGTTTTTTTAATTGTCCCTCTATTCTATCTATTTCCACTTGTACTTATAAGTATTTCTTTTGGTATGTATTCAAGGGTCAATGTAATCAAATCACTAGAGCATATGATGAGGATCCCCTCCCACTTATCACAGAACGTAGGGTCCTCTTTAAATAATGTTGGATGGAAATTACAATGTCCCCTAGGTATGTATTTAAGGTAATGGGACTCAGCTAAGGTAATTGCATGAAGTTCTAAGCTAACCTTCTTCTTATATAATTTCTTAAGAGATTGTGGCTCATCATCTTTCTGACTATATTTTAAGAAAATCTCTACTACCCAAACAAAGTGTAGCAATCCTAGATGGATCTATCTCAGGATATGCAAACAGTTAAGGAGATTTCTGAGATTGATTAAGAAAAGCCATTACAGAAAACATTATATTCATGGTGTTTAACCCCAACTAAATAAATAATCATAAACAATTTCAATAAAGTGGTGGTGGCATCTATATGACATGTCTAAAGAATTAAGCAAGAATAAAGTGTTAAATGCTTGCACTGGATCAATATCCCTCTAGTCAGGGGTTACAATGATTTAATCAATACAAGCTATCCCCGAACCACAATGAATACGTACTAATGTATTATATATGCAAGGTTAAATACAAAACATAAATGCAAAAAATACATAACTCGTACATTAAAACCGCCCCAAGATTGGGGTCCCCAGTCTAAATAAAAAACCTGGAGTCAATCCATATATCAGAACTGTAATAAACAAGAATAAAGTGTTAAATGCTTGCACTGGATCAATATCCCTCTAGTCAGGGGTTACAATGATTTAATCAATACAAGCTATCCCCGAACCACAATGAATACGTACTAATGTATTATATATGCAAGGTTAAATACAAAATATAAACGCAAAAAATACATAACTCGTACATTAAAACCGCCCCAAGATTGGGGTCCCCAGTCTAAATAAAAAACCCGGAGTCAATCCATATATCAGAACTGTAATAAACACAGCAATGCTGCCAAGCAATCAATGTAGGTGCAGTTAGAAAATAATTTAAAGTGCACAGTATAATATCACTGTAGTTACCAGTTCATGGTAAATTCATACTCCGTGGTAATTTTCAGCTCACATTGTTGAAAAAGGACCCTGAGTTCTGTGATAAGTGGGAGAGGATCCTCAACAAATGTTCTAGTGATTTATTATCCTAACCATTGAATACATAAAAAAGAAATACCTAAAGTACAAGCAGAAATAGATAGAATAGAGGGACAACCCAAAACATTTAAACTAGTGGCTGGCTTTAGAAAATTAAAAGGTGGTTAGGGCAGATATAGGAGCCCCCAAGATCAGTTTCAGTAGTGGGGATAATGAATTGAATTGGTATAATTCCCCTTAAAATAATTGTGCATAATGTCATTCTATATAATTAGGTAGAACTATTACTCATCCGAGATTGGGTAAAATATTTCCCATCAGAGGTCACTTCACTTGTGAATCACAATTTGTTGTGTATGTTATCAAATGTCCTTGTGGGCCAGCCTATATTGGGGAAGCTACAAAATCTGAGATAAGATTAAGCAGCATAAGACAGCCATTGGTAAATTGTATCCCACTGCACCTATAGCACATCATTTTACGATTATGGGACATAATAAGAGCCAACTTAGGTTTCAGGTGGTAAATTCGGTGGGACCATTGAGAAAGGGTGGCAATAGGCTGAAAAAGCTATATGAAAAGGAGGCTCTTTGTATTTAAAAAACTAGACTCAATGGGGCATATTTATCAAGCTCCAAATGGTCACAAAGACCGCTGCTCCATAACCTGTGCGCCTGCTCTGAGCAGGCGGACAGACATCGCCAGAAATCAACCCGATCGTGCACATGTCAGCTGTAGCCTGCTTCCAGAACGAGGGTGCAACCAGGCAGCATCCTCGTTAGAACACCAAACAGGAATGCAAGTAAGAAAAAAATGTCTGAAGCAACTCCTCTTCATATAAGCACAAGGACTCCAAATTAAAAAGGAGCAGAAAGTCTTTATTCAAAACAGTGTAGCAAAAAACTAAAAAATGTGAGTACACAGCTCACACACATAGGGAAAGATATCCAATGGTGCAAAGAACAACAGACATGTTTCGTGTGGGGCCTCCACACTTGTTCACTGCTATTAGTTACACACACTGGATATGCCTTTTAAAGGCAGATACTCAAATCAGATTACAAACACATGTGTTATTAACCCTTTCTGGTAACATTAAATAGGTTATAAACGCCCCTATATATCAGAGTGCAAATAGGCAAATATAGATAGCAACACTAAAAGGGCGAAAAAAAAACACAGACATTATGTATAGGAGCCTATTTTTTAAAGCCCAATACAGTAATAATACATCTTTGATTGGAGGATGAAAAAATATATTAAAATATGAGTATATACATATGAGCTCATAAGGTACAGGATATTAGGTAAACAGACTGACGTCAGCTTCCATGTTTATACCAAGTTGGTTTCTGGTGCGCAGAGTAAATATCCATTGTGCTTCTTTATAGCACAATTTGTACTCCTGACCCTGTCGCCACCCCTCTTGTGTCTGGGAATATGGTCAATAGCTTGAAAAGATGCCAGAGAAGAGTCAGCTGCATGCATATTTTTAAAATGCTTTGCTACTGGAGTGAAGACATCTGGGTTGTCAATAACCCTGATGTGTTCAAGTTCTCTATCCCTGAGCATCCTCTTGGTTTTCCCAACATATTGGATCTGGCACCCCCTGCAGGTCAAAAGATAAACTACATATGTTGAGTTGCAATTTAAATGATGTCTAATTTTATAATTCATGTTAGAGACAGAAGAGTAAAATGAGTCACCCTCTGTGACATAGTTGCAAGTCTTGCAAATTCTGGATTTACATTTATAAAAACCCATTCTGTGTGGTACGTGTCTTATGTTCAGGCAACTGTGAAGGGGCCACAATATTACCTATGTTCTTTGCTCTCCTTGCTACAAATTTGCAACCAATATTTGCCACCTTCTCCAAAGACGGGTCGGTGGCGAGAATGGGTAAACATTCTCTAATAAGGTTACAGATTTTATGGAATGCAAGACTGTATGGGGTACTGAAAATTAGCTTGCCCCTGCATTCACTATGTTTAGAGAAATCCCTATCATCTTGTTTGCATTCCAAAAGTTTTTCATGTGGAATCTTATTAACCTGTTCCTTAGTAGTCTGAAGAAGTTTAGTGGGATAACCCCGTTGGGATAGCCTACTGTCCAGAATATCAATTTGTTCCTGATAGGTAATATCATTAGAACATATTCTTCTTGTTCTAATGTATTGGCCTTTAGGTATTGCCCTTAGGACATGTTTTGGATGACAAGATTTGAAGTTCATAATAGTATTACCACTTGTAGGCTTTCTATAGATACTGGTATCAATGGTATGTGTTGGGGTATGTGCATTAAGCTCAATATCAAGAAATCTGATTTTAGATGAGTGCTGTTCAAAAGTGAACTTCAAATTGGCCTCATTCTCATTGATATAATCAATGAAGCCGACAACACTATCCTCATCACCATTCCACACCAGCAGCAGATCATCAATGTAGCGGCCAAAATAAATGATATTACTTTTGAAGGGATTGCTACCCCCATAGACGTGGAACACCTCCCACCATCCCATGAAGAGTTTGGCATAGGAGGGGGCAAATTTCGCCCCCATAGCTTTTCCACGTCTCTGGAGGAAGCAACAACCCTCAAACAAAAAGAAATTATGTGTCAATAAAAACTCAATGGCCAGTATAAGAAATTGTTTTACATTTGCTGAGTAGTTGGAATGATTATCCAAAAGAAACAAAACTGCATCGAGACCCTGCTGGTGTGGAATCGAGTTATAGAGGGAGACTACATCTATTGTGACAAAGCTGTATGTCTCCTGCCACTCAATACTCTGTACTGTCCTCAGTACTTGTGTAGCATCCCTAACATAACTCATTAGGGTGATAACCAGGGGCTGCAAAAAGGAATCCACTAATTCTGAGAGAGGCTTCAAAAGGGAGCCTACCCCTGATATGATGGGGTGTCCAGGTGGCTTGAAAGAATCTTTATGCAGCTTAGGCAAAAAATAGAAAATAGGGGTCAAAGGAGTTTGGGGGAGTAATGAATGAAGTAATGCAGAAGGTATAATCCCTTTTTGTTGGCCAAAGGTTAATATATCCTCCACCAGAGGTTTATAAGCAATGGTGGGATTAAAAGTGAGTCTTTTATACACCTCTGTATCATTTAATTGTCTGTGTGATTCATTTAAATAGTACTCCCTATCCATTACCACCACATTTCCTCCCTTATCGGACTCTTTGATGACCAAAGCTGTGTTTTTACCCAAAGCTGTAAGCGCTTGACATTGTGCCAGTGTAAGGTTGTGTTTAAACAAATCCTTTTTTGGTGCTACTTGAGTTAATTTCCTCTGATAAAGTAATGAGTTTTTTCTCAACCGTACGCTGGAAAACGTCAATATTTTTACTCCTGCTCTGCACTGGATAGAAATTACTCTTTTTCATGTTAGAAATAGGTGGTGGTTTGAAAGTACCGTCAGTCTGTTGGTTATCCTCATTACAGAGAGCAGTCATATCCAGAATAAAATATTGTTAATCAAATCTGAGACAATCTTTGTTGTTCTGTTGATTAATGGGAACACTAACAACTTCAGCCTGTTCGGGGCCATACACACTGCCAATAAAATGCTTCTTAAGGGTGAGCTTTCTCACAAATAAATTCACATTGTGGATGGTACCAAAAAGGCTGAAGTGAGAGGTAGGAGAGAAACCAAGGCCCAGACTTAGTACCCCTATGTCAGTCTCTGTCAAGTCTACCTTAGAAAGATTTACAAGATTTTTTAAAGGTACTTTCTTGTCTGTGTCCTCGTTTGATACCTGTTTTGGGTGTTTATACTTGTTACCTCCTCTCCTGCCCCTATATATATATATATATATACAGGGAGTGCAGAATTATTAGGCAAATGAGTATTTTGACCACATCATCCTCTTTATGCATGTTGTCTTACTCCAAGCTGTATAGGCTCGAAAACCTACTACCAATTAAGCATATTAGGTGATGTGCATCTCTGTAATGAGAAGGGGTGTGGTCTAATGACATCAACACCCTATATCAGGTGTGCATAATTATTAGGCAACTTCCTTTCCTTTGGCAAAATGGGTCAAAAGAAGGACTTGACAGGCTCAGAAAAGTCAAATATAGTGAGATATCTTGCAGAGGGATGCAGCACTCTTAAAATTGCAAAGCTTCTGAAGCGTGATCATCGAACAATCAAGCGTTTCATTCAAAATAGTCAACAGGGTCGCAAGAAGCGTGTGGAAAAACCAAGGCGCAAAATAACTGCCCATGAACTGAGAAAAGTCAAGCGTGCAGCTGCCAAGATGCCACTTGCCACCAGTTTGGCCATATTTCAGAGCTGCAACATCACTGGAGTGCCCAAAAGCACAAGGTGCGCAATACTCAGAGACATGGCCAAGGTAAGAAAGGCTGAAAGACGACCACCACTGAACAAGACACACAAGCTGAAACGTCAAGACTGGGCCAAGAAATATCTCAAGACGGATTTTTCTAAGGTTTTATGGACTGATGAAATGAGAGTGAGTCTTGATGGGCCAGATGGATGGGCCCGTGGCTGGATTGGTAAAGGGCAGAGAGCTCCAGTCCGACTCAGACGCCAGTAAGGTGGAGGTGGAGTACTGGTTTGGGCTGGTATCATCAAAGATGAGCTTGTGGGGCCTTTTCGGGTTGAGGATGGAGTCAAGCTCAACTCCCAGTCCTACTGCCAGTTTCTGGAAGACACCTTCTTCAAGCAGTGGTACAGGAAGAAGTCTGCATCCTTCAAGAAAAACATGATTTTCATGCAGGACAATGCTCCATCACACGCGTCCAAGTACTCCACAGCGTGGCTGGCAAGAAAGGGTATAAAAGAAAAAAATCTAATGACATGGCCTCCTTGTTCACCTGATCTGAACCCCATTGAGAACCTGTGGTCCATCATCAAATGTGAGATTTACAAGGAGGGAAAACAGTACACCTCTCTGAACAGTGTCTGGGAGGCTGTGGTTGCTGCTGCACGCAATGTTGATGGTGAACAGATCAAAACACTGACAGAATCCATGGATGGCAGGCTTTTGAGTGTCCTTGCAAAGAAAGGTGGCTATATTGGTCACTGATTTGTTTTTGTTTTGTTTTTGAATGTCAGAAATGTATATTTGTGAATGTTGAGATGTTATATTGGTTTCACTGGTAAAAATAAATAATTGAAATGGGTATATATTTGTTTTTTGTTAAGTTGCCTAATAATTATGCACAGTAATAGTCACCTGCACACACAGATATCCCCCTAAAATAGCTATAACTAAAAACAAACTAAAAACTACTTCCAAAACTATTCAGCTTTGATATTAATGAGTTTTTCTGGGTTCATTGAGAACATGGTTGTTGTTCAATAATAAAATTAATCCTCAAAAATACAACTTGCCTAATAATTCTGCACTCCCTGTATATATATATATATATATATAACATATTTTTTTCTTTTGGGCTTTGCCCCCAGGCGCCACTCATTTTTTGAATCAGAAGTACTGCTGCTTGGATTATCTAATACCGATATACTGGCAGGCAATACCACATCGTCGTTAGAGTCAGGATCAGAGGTCTCGACATTATAGTCTGTTTCTGCAAAATGAACCTTCTTATTTTGTTTGGAATTATCCTTGCCTGAATTAGGTTTGTGAAACCTGCGACCATGATGTCGAGACCCCTGTCTGAGATTGTTCCATTTATAAACCCTGTCAAAGTCATAATCCCTCTTATCCCGTGACAGCTTTAATTTTTAAATTCCCACAACTCTTTGGTAAATTTTGCCATATTGGCTTCAAACTTATTATCATAAGGCACAAAGTTGACATATATTTGAAATTCAAGCAAATCCTTCTGGACTGATTTTATCTGTGTAACTAAGTCCAATCTCTGTTGTTTCTTGTATTCTACCAAAAGATCCATCAATGCAAAGGAACAGGTGTTTAAAATATTGTTCCATTTGTTAATAAACTCAGTATCCGTTACTACAAAGGAGGGAAATTTTCGTATCCTTAATCCCCTTGGTATTCTGAGTTGTTTTTATATAGCAAAAAAGGTTTTGATGTCCAGATCAAGCTTAATGTCCTTGCGTCTCAACTCATCAATCTAAAAAGATAGAGCGTCTAAGGTATTAGTGCTATCTCCAAAAATGTCCTCTACTTCTTCCTCATATGTATATAACGTGGCCTCCATGTCCCGTAGGACAAAACTGTTGGCAGCCTCTGACATAATAAAGTATGTTATGTTACACTGTGCATTCACAAATATTGTTTTTATAAATGTAAATCCAGAATTTGCAAGACTTGCAACTATGTCACAGAGGGTGACTCATTTTACTCTTCTGTCTCCAACATGAATTATAAAATCAGACATCATTTAAATTGCAACTCAACATATGTAGTTTATCTTTTGACCTGCAGGGGATGCCAGATCCAATATGTTGGGAAAACCAAGAGGATGCTCAGGGATAGAGCACTTGAACACATCAGGGATATTGACAACCCAGATGTCTTTACTCCAGTAGCAAAGCATTTTAAAAATATGCAAGCAGCTGACTCTTCTCTGGCATCTTTTCAAGCTATTGACCATATTCCCAGACACAAGAGGGGTGGCGACAGGGAGTACAAATTGTGCTATAAAGAAGCACAATGGATATTTACTCTGCGCACCAGAAACCCACTTGGTATAAACATGGAAGCTGACGTCAATCTGTTTATCTAATATCCTGTACCTTATGAGCTCATATGTATATACTCATATTTTAATATATTTTTTTATCCTCCAATCAAAGATGTATTATTACTGTATTGGGCTTTAAAAAATAGGCTCCTATACATAACTTCTGTGTTTTTTCGCTTTTTTAGTGTTGCTATCTATATTTGCCTATTTGCACTCTGATATATAGGGGCGTTTATAACCTATTTAATGTTACCAGGAAGGGTTAATAACACATGTGTTTGTAATCTGATTTGAGTATCTGGCTTTAAAATGCGTATCCAGTGTGTGTAACTAATAGCAGTGAACAAGTGTGGAGGCCACATGTCTGTTGTTCTTTGCACCATTGGATATCTTTTTCTGTGTGTGTGAGCTGTGTGCTCACGTTTTTTGGTTTTATGCTACAGACTTTTTTTTCTTTGTTGTATTTCCCAACAGTAAGGAATGAAGCTGTGGACTCTCCCTATCTTAGGAAGGAAACATGTATTTGAAGTATTCCTAACGCATCTTTGGCTTTTGCGCAGTTTGTCTAGTGCAACTTCAGGTCTAGGTAGTGTTGTAGTTTTTTTTTTTATTATTATTTAGGTACTAAATTCATCTTTTTAAAATCATGATTTGCTGAAAAAAATATGTAGTGATTATAGCAAAAGTAAATAAATAAGTAGCACAGAGGAAAGAAATATGCTAGGTATACCGTATCTTATAAATGTTGTGTGCATCCAAGATGATCAGTATAAATCTCAACAAATAGAATCTCTGAAAACTTATAACAGAGAATAAACATTTTATACCTCTTCAGATCAATTAGGAAGGTAGAGTGAAATGTAGGACAATAACATATCTGTTTTATTTGAGTGAATATTATTTATGCGGGTTATTTTGCCTTTAGTTATTTGCCAGAAGGGTAAATGCATTAATGATTATTTCAGAAAATTTGATAGAGATAAAATTCCTAGGAAAAATATGCAAGGTATTTTGTTCGGTGTCATAAACAATCTAATACTTAGAAGTTACATCTTATAATCAGATCATAATTTTGTATTTTAATACCCTTTGAAATGTTGCTGTTTATAGTAGTGACACAGGTAATCTTATATTTTATCTGATTTGTTTTCAGTGCATGCAACAAAACAACTAGAATACTAAACTGCATATCATGCATATTATTATTATAATTTAGTTATTTATCATTTATTTGTATGGCGCCTCAAAATTCTGTTGCGCTGATATGTACTGTATGAGTCCATCCCTTTAACATTATACATGCATAAAACAAATATAAAAGAGTTTATATAAAAAATGTAAATTATATTGTTAAATTGGTGTCAACCTATTAACCTTTAAATACATGCTTGTCTGTATTTAACCCCTTAAGGACAATGCCATTTTTTTAATTTCTTTCCCTTAAGGACCAGGCCTATTTTTATATTTCTGCGGTGTTTGTGTTTAGCTGTAATTTTTCTCTTACTCATTTACTGTACCCACACATATTATATACCGTTTTTCTCGCCATTAAATGGACTTTCTAAAGATACCATTATTTTTATCATATCTTATAATTTACTATAACAAAATATATAAAATATGAGAAAAAAATTGAAAAAAACACACTTTTTCTTTGACCCCCAAAATCTGTTACTCATCTACAACCACCAGAAAACACCCATGCTTAATAGTTTCTAAATTTTGTCCTGAGTTTAGAAATACCCAATGTTTACATGTTCTTTGCCATTTTTGCAAGTTTTAGGGCAATAAGTACAAGTAGCACAATGCTATTTCCAAACCACTTTTTTTCAAAATTAGCGCTAGTTACATTGATTGGAACACTGATATCTTTCAGGAATCCCTGAATATCCCTTGACATGTATATATTTTTTTTTAGAAGACATCCCAAAGTATTGATCTAGGCCCATTTTGGTATATTTCATGCCACCATTTCACCGCCAAATGAGATCAAATAAAAAAATTTGTTCACTTTCACAAATTTTTTCACAAACTTTAGGTTTCTCACTGAAATTATTTGCAAACAACTTGTGCAATTATGGCATAAATTGTTGTAAACGCTTCTCTGGGATCCCCTTTGTTCAGAAATAGCAGACATATATGGCTTTGGCATTGCTTTTTGGCAATTAGAAGGCCGCTAAATGCCACTGCACATCACACGTGTATTATGGCTAGCAGTGAAGGGGGAGCATGTAGGGAGCTTCTAGGGTTAATTTTAGCTTTAGTGTAGTGTAGTAGACAACCCCAAGTATTGATCTAGGCCCATCTTGGTATATTTCATGCCACCATTTCATCGCCAAATGCGATCAAATGAAAAAAAACTTACATTTTTTCACAATTTTAGGTTTCTCACGGAAATTATTTACAAACAGCTTGTGCAATTATGGCACAAATGGTTGTAAAATAGCAGACATATATGGCTTTGGCGTTGCTTCTTGGTAATTAGAAGGCCGCTAAATGCAGCTGAGCACCACATGTGTATTATGCCCAGCAGTGAAGGCGTTAACTGGGGAGTTTGTAGGGAGCTTGTAAGGTTAATTTTAGATTTAGTTTAGTGTAGTCGACAACCCAAAGTATTGATCTAGGCCAATTTTGGTATATTTCATGCCACCATTTCCCCGCCAAATGCGATCAAATAAAAAAAAACATTCACTTTTTCACAAACTTTTTCACAAAGTTTAGGTTTCTCACTGAAATTATTTACAAACAGCTTGTGCAATTATGGCACAAATGGTTGTAAATGCTTCTCTGGGATCCCCTTTGTTCAGAAATAGTAGACATATATGGCTTTGGCATTGCTTTTTGGTAATTAGAAGGCCGCTAAATACCGCTGTGCATCACACGTGTATTATGTCTAGTAGTGAAGGGGTAAATTAGGTAGCTTGTAGGGAGCTTGCAGAGTTAATTTTAGCTTTAATGTAGAGATCAGCCTCCCACCTGACACATCACACCCCCTGATCCCTCCCAAACAGCTCTCTTCCCTCCCCCACCCCACAATTGTCCCTGCCATCTTAAATACTGGCAGAAAGTCTGCCAGCACTAAAATAAAAGGTATTTTACATATGCTGATGTGTGGGATCCCCCCTTAGCCCCCAAACCCCCCCCCAAACAGCTCCCTAACCCTCCCCCTCTATCTTATTGGTAGCCATCTTGGGTACTGGCAGCTTTCTGCCAGTACCCAATTTACTAAAAGAAAGCTTTTTTTTTAATTTATTTTTTCTGTAATTTAGCTTCTCCCCCAAAGATTGATTAAAGTTTACCCCACTCTATCCCACTTTTATTAAAAAAAATTCTGTAGTGTAGCCATTCCCACCCGCTTCCACCACGTGCACGTGCCCGCCCCCCGTGCACGCAGCGCCGTGCGCGCCCCCGGCTATCCCGCCTAAAATCCCGCCCTTCGATGTCATAGGGCACATCGATGGCCGCCCACCCGCCTCCTAACGTCAGTTCCCACCCACCAACGATACCAGCCATCGATGTCTGATGCAGAGGGCTCTCTCTGCATCGGATGGCCAAGGGGTGTTATTGCAGGATGCCTCGATATCGAGGCATCACTGCAATAACTGGAAGTGATCAGGATCGCTTCAAGACGCTTTAAACCCCTAATGTCGTACAGGCTACGTCGCTGGTCTTTAACCCCTTAACGACCAAGGACGTACGCCACACGTCCTCAAAAAAAATACACTTAATGACCGAGGACGTGTGGCGTACGTCCTTGGTCTGGAAAGCAGCTGGAAGCGATCCTGCTCGCTTCCAGTTGCTTTCCGGTTATTGCAGTGATGCCTCGATATTGAGGCATCCTGCAATAACCTTTTTTAGCAATCCGGTGCAGAGAGAGCCACTCTGTGGCCCTCTCTGCACCGGACATCACCGGCTAAATCCGTTGGTGGGTGGGAGCCGGTTCGGGAGGTGGGTGGCGGCCATCGATGGCCCTGATGATCTGTAGGGGGGCGGGATCGTGGGCGGGAGAGATCAGAGGCGCGCACGGGCGCGCACGTGCACGCGGGGGCGGGCGCGCGCACGGGGAGGGAGCGGGTGGGAACCGCTACACTACAGAAAAATTATGTTTGAAAAGTTGGAAAAAAATAGTTTGATTTCTGAAAAAATACATTAGTCAGGGGGTGGGGGATTGGTCTGTGGGGGGGGAACTACACTACAGAAAAACAGGCAAAAAAATAAAAAATAAACATTTTTTTTTGCAAACTGGGTACTGGCAGACAGCTGCCAGTACCCAAGATGGCCCCCAATAAGGCAGAGGGGGAGGTTAGAGAGCTGTTTTGGGGGGGATCAGGGAGGTTGGGGGCTAAGGGGGGGATCCTACAAAGTGTAAATATGTAAATATGCTAAAGATGTATTTTATTTTTTTTAAAAAAACTTTTATTTTAGTACTGGCAGACTTTCTGCCAGTACTTAAGATGGCGGGGACAGTTGTGGGGTGGGGGAGGGAAGGGAGCTGTTTGGGAGGGATCAGGGGGTCTGATGTGTCAGGTGGGAGGATGATCTCTACACTAAAGCTAAAATTAACCCTGCAAGCTCCCTACAAACTACCTAATTAACCCCTTCACTGCTAGCCATAATACACGTGTGATGCGCAGCAGCACTTAGTGGCCTTTTAATTACCAAAAAGCAACGCCAAAGTCATATATGTCTGCTATTTCTGAACAAAGGGGATCCCAGAGAAGCATTTACAACCATTTGTGCCATAATTGCACATGCTGTTTGCAAATAATTTCAGTGAGAAACCTAAAATTTGATTGCATTTGGCGGTGAAATGGTGGCATGAAAATATACCAAAATGGGCCTAGATCAATACTTGGGGTTGTCTACTACACTACACTGAAGCTAAAATTAACCCTAGAAGCTCCCTACATGCTCCCTAATTAACCCCTTCACTGCTGGGCATAATACACGTGTGGTGCGCAGTCGCATTTAGCAGCCTTCTAATTAGTAAAAAGCAAAACCAAAGCCATATATGTCTGCTATTTATGAACAAAGGGGATCCCAGAGAAGCATTTACAACCATGTATACTATAATTGCATAAGTTTTTTGTAAATAATTTCAGTGAGAAACCTAAAGTTTGTGAAAAGAAATTGTGAAAAAGTGAACAATTTTTTTTATTTGATCGCATTTGGCGGTGAAATGGTGGCATGAAATATACCAAAATAGGCCTAGATCAATACTTTGGGATGTCTTCTAAAAAAAATATATATACATGTCAATGGATATTCAGGGATTCCTGAAAGATATCAGTGTCCCAATGTAACTATCGCTAATTTTGAAAAAAAAGTGGTTTGGAAATAGCAAAGTGCTACTTGTATTTATGGCCCTATAACTTGCAAAAAAAGCAAAGAACATGTAAACATTGGGTATTTCTAAACTCAGGACAAAATTTAGAAACTATTTAGCATATGTTTTTTTTGGTGGTTGTAGATGTATAACAGATTTTTTCAATTTTTTCCTCATATTTTATATTTTTTTTTATAGTAAATTATAAGATATGATGAAAATAATGGTATATTTTGAAAGTCCATTTAATGGCGAGAAAAACGGTATATAATATGTGTGGGTACATTAAATGAGTAAGGGGAAAATTACAGCTAAACACAAACACCGCAGAAATGTAAAAATAGCCTTGGTCCCAAACGGACAGAAAATGGAAAAGTGCTGTGGTCATTAAGGGGTTAAAGACCAGTTTGTGCAAGACGTACCCTGTACCACATGAGTCGTTAAGGGGTTAAAGGGATACTAAACCCACATTTTTTTCTTTCATGGTTCAGATAGAGCATGGCATTTTGAACAACTTTCTAATTTACTCCTATTATCAATTTTTCTTCGTTCTCTTGCTATTTTTATTTAAAAAGCAGGAATGCAAACCTAAGGAGCTGGCCCATTTTAGTTTCAGCAACCGGGATAGTGCTTGCTTATTGGTGGCTAAATTTAGCTATCAATCAGCAAGCGCTACCCAGGTGCTGAACCAAAAATGGGCCGGCTCCTAAAATTTGCATTCCTGCGTTTCAAATAAAAATAGCAAAAGTAAAAAGAATTTTTGATAATTGATAATAGGAGTAAATTAGAAAGTTGCATGCTGCATCTGAATCATTAAAGAAAAAAATTGTGGGTTTAGTATATCTTTAACCCCTTAAAGACCAAGGACGTGCCAGGCACATCCTCCATAGGATGTCGCTTAACAACCAAGGACGTGCCTGGCATGTCCTCTGGGGTTTGAGGCTCTGGAAGCGATCCTGAAATGTTTGTTGGTTGCCCACAGGAGCGCGTCCGGGGGTGGGGGAGTGTCTTTTTCAAAAAGGAGAGGGTGGAGTGAGAGGGTGGTGGGTGGCAGAGGAGGGAGAAAAATAAAATAAAAAGGGATCTGGGGGGGAGGGGGGAATGGAGCAGCTACACTACAGAAAAATGTTATTTTAAAAAAAAAAAAAAAAAAAAAGCCACATTTAATTTCAAAGTGGGTACTGGTAGACAACTGCCAGTACCCAAAATGATGGCAATTGTTAGTGGGGAGAGGGTTAGAGAGTTTTTTGGGGGGGGATCAGGGAGGTTGGGGGCTAAGGGGGGATCCTGCACAGCAGAATATATATATATATATATATTTTATATATATATATATATATATATTTATATATATTAAAAAAAAATAAAAGCTTTTTATTTTAGTTCTGCCAGTACATAAGATGGACAATTGTGGGGTGGGGGAGGGAAGAGAGCTGTTTGGGAAGGATCAGGAGGTGAGATGTGTCAGGTGGGAGGCTGATCTTTACACTAAAGCTAAGATTAACCCTTCAAGCTCCCTGCAAGCTACCTAATTAACCCTGTCATTGCTGGGCATAATACAAGTGTGGTGCGCAGCGGCATTTAGCTGCTTTCTAATTACCAAAAAGCAATGCCAAAACCATATATGTCTGCTATTTCTGAACAAAGGGGATCCAAGAGAAGCATCTACAGCCATTTGTGCCATAATTGCACAAGCTGTTTGTAAATAATTTCAGTGAGAAACCCAAAGTTAGTGAAAAAGTGAAATAAAAAATTAATTGATCGAATTTGGCGGTGAAATGGTGGCATGAAATATATCAAAATGGGCCTAGATCAATACTTTGGGTTGTCTACTACACTACACTAAAGCTAAAATTAACGCTGCAAGCTCCCTACAAGCTACCTAATTAACCCCATTCACTGCTGGACCTAATACAAGTATTGGGCGCATTCGCATTTAGCGGCCTTCTAATTACCAAAAAGCAATGCCAAAGCCATATATGTCTGCTATTTCTGAACAAAGGGGATCCAAGAGAGGCATCTACAACCATTTGTGCCATAATTGCACAAGCTGTAAATAATTTCCGTGAGAAACCCAAAGTTAGTGAAAAAACAGAATTTATGCTTACCTGATAAATTACTTTCTCCAACGGTGTGTCCGGTCCACGGTGTCATCCATTACTTGTGGGATATTCTCCTCCCCACAGGGAAAGGCAAGGAGAGCACACAGCAAGAGCTGTCCATATAGTCCCTCCCAGGCTCCGCCCCCCCAGTCATTCGACCGACGGTTAGGAGAAAAAAAGGAGAAACTATAGTGTGCCGTGGTGACTGTAGTGTATAGAGAAAGAAATTCTTCAAACCTGATTAAAAAACCAGGGCGGGCCGTGGACCGGACACACCGTTGGAGAAAGTAATTTATCAGGTAAGCATAAATTCTGTTTTCTCCAACATTGGTGCGTCCGGTCCACGGTGTCATCCATTACTTGTGGGAACCAATACCAAAGCTTTAGGACACGGATGAAGGGAGGGAGCAAATCAGGTTACCTAAACAGAAGGCACCACGGCTTGCAAAACCTTTCTCCCAAAAATAGCCTCCGAAGAAGCAAAAGTATCAAATTTGTAGAATTTGGACAAAGTGTGCAGAGAAGACCAGGTCGCTGCCTTACATATCTGATCAACAGAAGCCTCGTTCTTGAAGGCCCATGTGGAAGCCACAGCCCTAGTAGAGTGAGCTGTGATTCGTTCGGGAGGCTGCTGTCCGGCAGTCTCGTAAGCCAATCGTATGATGCTTTTCAGCCAAAAGGAAAGAGAGGTAGCAGTAGCTTTTTTTACCTCTCCTCTTGCCAGAATAAACTACAAACAGAGAAGACGTTTGTCTGAAATCCTTTGTTGCTTCTAAATAGAACTTTAAAGCACGGACTACATCTAAATTGTGTAACAAGCGTTCCTTCTTTGAAACTGGATTCGGACACAAAGAAGGCACAACTATTTCCTGGTTAATATTCTTGTTGGAAACAACCTTTGGAAGGAAACCAGGTTTAGTACGCAAAACAACCTTATCTGAATGGAACACCAGATAGGGCGGATTACACTGCAGAGCAGATAATTCAGAAACTCTTCTAGCAGAAGAATAGCAACCAAAAACAGAACTTTCCAAGATAACAACTTGATATCTATGGAATGTAAGGGTTCAAACAGAACCCCTTGAAGAACTGAAAGAACCAAATTTAGACTCCAGGGAGGAGTCAAGGGTCTGTAAACAGGCTTGATCCTGACCAAAGTCTGAACAAAAGCTTGAACATCTGGCACAGCTGCCAGTCGTTTGTGTAACAAGACAGATAAAGCAGAAATCTGTCCTTTTAGAGAACTCGCTGATAATCCCTTATCCAAACCTTCTTGGAGAAAGTAAAGGATCCTAGGAATTTTAATCTTACTCCATGAGAATCCCTTGGATTCACACCAACAGATATATCTTTTCCATATTTTATGGTAATCTTTCTAGTCACAGGTTTTCTGGCTTGTACCAGAGTATCTATCACAGAATCCGAAAACCCATGCTTAGACAAAATCAAGCGTTCAATTTCCAAGCAGTCAGCTGGAGAGAAACTAGATTTGGATGTTCGAATGGACCTTGTACTAGAAGATCCTGTCTCAAAGGTAGCTTCCATGGTGGAGCCGATGACATATTCACCAGGTCTGCATACCAAGTCCTGCGTGGCCACGCAGGAGCTATCAAAATCACTGAGGCCTTCTCCTGTTTGATCCTGGCTACCAGCCTGGGAATGAGAAGGAACGGTGGAAACGCATAAGCTAGGTTGAAAGTCCAAGGCGCCACTAAGGCATCCACTAGAGTCGCCTTGGGATCCCTGGATCTGGACCCGTAGCAAGGAACCTTGAAGTTCTGATGAGACGCCATCAGATCCATGTCTGGAATGCCCCATAATTGGGTCAACTGGGCAAACACCTCCGGGTGGAGTTCCCACTCCCCCGGATGAAAGGTCTAACGACTCAGATAATCCGCCTCCCAGTTTTCCACTCCTGGGATGTGGATCGCAGACAGGTGGTAGGAGTGATCCTCCGCCCATTAGATGATCTTGGTCACCTCTCTCATCGCCAGGGAACTCCTTGTTCCCCCCTGATGGTTAAAGTAAGCAACAGTCGTCATGTTGTCTGATTGGAATCTTATGAATCTGGCCTTTGCTAGTTGAGGCCAAGCCCGGAGAGCATTGAATATCGCTCTCAGTTCCAGGATGTTTATCGGGAGAAGAGACTCTTCCCGAGACCATAGACCCTGAGCTTTCAGGGAATCCCAGACCGCGCCTCAGCCTAATAGACTGGCGTCGGTCGTGACAATGACCCACTTTGGTCTGCGGAAGCTCATTCCCTGGGACAGGTGATCCTGAGTCAGCCACCAACGGAGTGAGTCTCTGGTCTTCTGATCTACTTGAATCACTGGAGACAAGTCTGTATAGTCCCCATTCCACTGTTTGAGCATGCACAGTTGTAATGGTCTTAGATGAATTCGCGCAAAAGGAACTATGTCCATTGCTGCAACCATCAACCCTACTACTTCCATGCATTGAGCTATGGAAGGCCGTAGAACAGAGTGAAGAACTTGACAAGCGTTTAGAAGCTTTGACTCTCTGACATCTGTCAGGAAAATCTTCATTTCTAAAGAATCTATTATTGTTCCCAAGAAAGGGACTCTTGTTGACGGAGACGGGGAACTTTTTTCTATGTTCACCTACCACCCGTGAGATCTGAGAAAGGCTAGAACAATGTCTGTGTGAGCCTTTGTCTTTGAAAGAGACGACGCTTGAATTAGGATGTCGTCCAAGTAAGGTGCCACTGCAATGCCCCTGGGTCTTAGAACCGCTAGAAGGGACCCGAGCACCTTTGTGAAAATCCTTGGAGCAGTGGCTTGTCCGAATGGGAGAGCCACAATAGGTAATGTTTGTCCAGAAAGGCGAACCTTAGGAACTGATGATGATCTTTGTGGATAGGAATATGCAGATACGCATCCTTTAGATCCACGGTAGTCATAAATTGACCCTCCTGGATTGTAGGTAAAATCGTTCGAATAGTTTCCATTTTGAACGATGGCACTCTGAGAAATTTGTTTAGAATTTTTAAATCCAGAATTGGTCTGAAAGTTCCCTCTTTTTTTGGGAACTACAAACAGATTTGAGTAAAACCCCTGACCTTGTTCCACAGTTGGAACTGGGAGTATCACTCCCATCTTTAACAGGTCTTCTACACAATGTAAGAATGCCTGTCTCTTTACTTGGTTTGAAGATAAGTGAGACATGTGGAACCTTCCCCTTGGGGGTAGTTCCTTGAATTCTAGAAGATAACCCTGAGAGACTATTTCTAGTGCCCAGGGATCCTGAACATCTCTTGCCCAAGCCTGAGCAAAAAGAGAGAGAGTCTGCCCCCTACTAGATCCGGTTCTGGATCGGGGGCTACCTCTTCATGCTGTCTTGGTAGCAGCAGCAGGTTTCTTGGCCTGTTTACCCTTGTTCCAGCCTTGCATTGATTTCCAAGCTGGTTTAGTCTGGGAAGCGTTAACCTCTTGTCTAGAGGTTGCCGAGTTGGAAGCCGGTCCGTTCCTGAAATTGCGAAAGGAACGAAAATTGGACTTATTCTTAGCCTTGAAAGGTTTATCTTGTGGGAGGGCATGGCCCTTTCCCCCAGTGATGACTGAAATAATCTCTTTCAATTCTGGCCCAAAAGGGGTCTTACCTTTGAAAGGGGTATTAAGCAATTTTGTCTTGGAAGATACATCCGCCGACCAAGACTTTAGCCAGAGCGCTCTGCGCGCCACAATTGTAAACCCTGAATTTTTTGCCTCTAACCTTGCTAACTGCAAAGCGGCATCTAAAATAAAGGAATTAGCTAACTTAAGTGCGTAAATTCTGTCCATGACTTCCTCATACGGAGTCTCCCTACTGAGCGACTTTTCCAGTTCCTCGAACCAGAACCAGGCCTCTGTAGTGACAGGAATAATGCACGAAATAGGTTGAAGGAGGTAACCTTGCTGTACAAAAATCTTTTTAAGCAAACCCTCCAATTTTTTATCCATAGGATCTTTGAAAGCACAATTGTCCTCAATAGGAATGGTCGTGCGCTTGGCTAGAGTAGAAAACTCCCCCTCGACCTTAGGGACTGTTTGCCATGTGTCCTTCCTGGGGTCGACCATAGGGAACAATTTCTTAAATATAGGAGGAGGGACAAAAGGTATGCCTGGCTTCTCCCACTCCTTATTCACTATGTCCGCCACCCGTTTAGGTATCGGAAAAGCATCAGGGTGCACCGGGACCTCAAGGAACTGTCCATCTTGCACAATTTTTCTGGGTTGACCAGATTGTCACAATCATCCAGAGTAGATAGCACCTTCTTAAGTAATGCGCGGAGATGCTCTAATTTAAATTTAAATGTCACAACATCAGGTTCTGCCTGCTGAGAAATTCTTCCTGTATCAGAAATTTCCCCATCTGACAAACCCTCCCTCACTGCCACTTCAGATTGGTGTGAGGGTATGACAGAAAAATTATCATCAGCGCCCTCCTGCTCTACAGTGTTTAAAACAGAGCAATCGCGCTTTCTCTGAAATGCTGGCATTTTGGATAAAATATTAGCTATGGAGTTATCCATTACTGCCGTCAATTACTGCATAGTAACAAGCATTGGCGCGCTAGAAGTACTAGGGGTCGCCTGCGCGGGCATAACTGGTATAGACACAGAAGGAGATGATGTAGAACTATGTCTACTTCCTTCATCTGAGGAATCATCCTGGGCAACTTTACAATTTGTGACAGTTCTGTCCTTACTTTGTTTGGACGCAATGGCACAATTATCACACTATATTTGAAGGGGGAACCACATTGGCTACCATACATACAGAACATGATCTATCTGAAGGTACAGACATGTTAAACAGGCTTAAACTGGTTAATAAAGCACAAAAACCGTTTTAAAACAAAACCGTTACTGTCTCTTTAAATGTTAAACAGGGCACACTTTATTACTGAATATGTGAAAAACTATGAAGGAATTATCCAATCTTTACCAAATTTTCACCACAGTGTCTTAATACTGTATTGCACCCCAATTTTCAAGCTGTTAACCCTTAAAATGTGGAAACCGGAGCCGTTTTTAATTTTATCCCCCTTACAGTCCCAGCCACAGCCTTTGCTGCAACTTCACCAATCCCAGGGGGGTATATGATACCAAATGAAGCCTTCTAGGAACGTTTTTAGTGGATTCCAGACCCTCACACATGCAGCTGCATGTACTGAACTCAAAATTAACTGCACAGTAATGGCGCGAAAATGAGGCTCTGCCTACTACAGAGAAAGGCCCTTCCTGACTGGGAAGGTGTCTTAACAAGTGCCTGGTGCTAAAAACGTTCCCCAATGTTATAAAAGTGTGAAATACAACTTCAAACTGCATATAATACTTAAATAAAGCAATCGATTTAGCCCCTAAAAGTGTCTACCAGTTTATAGCCCATAATAAGCCCTTTATTCTGTTTGAGACTAAGAAAATGGCTTACCGATCCCCATGAGGGGAAAATGACAGCCTTCCAGCATTACACAGTCTTGTTAGAAATATGGCTAGTCATACCTTAAGCAGAAAGTCTGCTAACTGCTTCCCCCAACTGAAGTTATCTCATCTCAACAGTCCTATGTGGAAACAGCAAACGATTTTAGTAACTGCTGCTAAAATCATAATCCTCTCACAAACAGAAATCTTCATCTCTTTCTGTTTCAGAGTAAATAGTACATACCAGCACTATTTTAAAATAACAAACTCTTGATAGAAGAATAAAAAACTACAACTAAACACCACAAACTCCTCACCATCCCCGAGGAGATGCTACTTGTTCAGAGCGGCAAGGAGAATGACTGGGGGGGGCGGAGCCTGGGAGGGACTATATGGACAGCTCTTGCTGTGTGCTCTCCTTGCCTTTCCCTGTGGGGGAGGAGAATATCCCACAAGTAATGGATGACACCGTGGACCGGACACACCAATGTTGGAGAAAGTGAACATTTTTTTTAATTGATCGAATTTGGCGGTGAAATGGTGGCATGAAAATTATCAAATTGGGACTAGATCAATACTTTGGGCTGTCTACTACACTAAACTAAAGCTAAAATTAACCCTACAAGCTCCCTACAAGCTACCTAATTAACCCCTTCACTGCTGGGCCTAATACAAGTGTTGTGCGCATTCGCATTTAGCGGCCTTCTAATTACCAAAAAATAATTTCACAGCCATAAATGTCTGCTATTTCTGAACAAAGGGGATCCCAGAAAAGCATTTACAACCATTCGTGCAATAATTGCACAAGTTGTTTGTAAACAATTTCAGTGAGAAACCTAAAGTTTGTGAAAAAGTTCATTTTTTTTATTTGATCGCATTTGGCGATGAAATGGTGGCAAGAAATATACCAAGATGGGCCTAGATCAAAACTTTGGATTGTCTACTAAAAAAATATATATACATGTCAAGGGATATTCAGGGATTCCTGACAGATATCAGTGTTCCAATGTAACTATCGCTAATTTTGGAAAAAAATGGTTTGGAAATAGCAAAGTGCTACTTGTACTTATTGCCCTATAACTTGCAAAAAGTACATGTAAACATTTCTAAACTCAGAACAAAATTTAGAAACTATTTAACATGGATGTTTTTTGGTGGTTGCAGATGTGTAACAGATTTTCGGGGTCAAAGTTAGAAAAGGTGTGTTTTTTCCATTTTTTCATCATATTTTCTAAAAAAAATTATAGTAATTTATAAGATATGATGAAAATAATGGTATTTTTAGAAAGTCCATTTAATGGTGAGATAAACGGTATATGTGTAGGTACAGTAAATGAATAAGAAGAAAATTACAGCTAAACGCGAACACCGCAGAAATGTAAAAATAGCCTTGGTCCCAAACGGTCAGAAAATGGAAAAGTGCTGTGGTCACTAAGGGGTTAAGCAATAACTGCTTACTTTCTAATAAAGTCAATCCCCAGAACCAGGGCTGTTAAAATGATAAATGTACTGTTTTACTACACCATCACAATTGATATACCTTACCCTTAAATAAATACACATACAGTATATACAGTGTGTTCAAAAATCAGTTCACGTAGATGTACTTTTTTGTCATGCATGGACGTAATGAGACATACCATGTCTGCCTTATGGAAGCACCGGACCTGCCCATAGCTGCACTGTTGGATTGAGACACACCTCCAAAAGCATGAAAGAAAAAAAAGGTTTCTTCCAAAAAAAAATGCCTCTCTTACTGTAGATGAAATAAAATAAAATAACATTAATGTTCTTTTAAATCTGCCATTTTGGAGGTAATGCAGCATCTTCTACATAACACATATTGATGTATACAGGGACACTGGCACACAAAGATGTTGAGATACACAAAAGAACATGTTTGTTAGTGTCATCCAAGTATAGACCCACTGATGTACACAATTATTTATCCTGTAATTTGTAGCTACTCAAAGACGGTTTGTAGTGCCATCCTGACAGCCAGAGGTAAATGGCTTTTTATTTTGTTATTGAAAAACTGTGATGTATAATCTCTCATCTGTTTTGATGTGATTTGTTCCTGTTTAATGCATTTGTCCTGGAACAAAAGTGGAATACTTGAGGATTCCAACAATAAAATAAGGGTTGGGGTGAAGTAGGAAGAGCATGAATAGATTCTCATGCTGAGCTATAAAACCATCTGTTCATTTTACTACAGCTGGGCACCATCTCTTGGAATGGGCATGCAGCCATCTGCTAGTTAATAAGATTTGAACACAAGTGAGTTTATCACAATGACAAGCACAGTGCCAGTAGCAAATATGAGGAACCAATTTAGATTACTTGCTTGTATTTGAAAGATGGAAAAGAAAAAAAAAGGGCTAGATATTAAATTCAGTTTTATTTTCTCACTACAGCAACTAGATTATAATACTATTGTCTATATACGGTAATTGCTCTTATTCTCTGATGGTGTAATGAAAAAATCCTAATCATCGCTCATCCTATTATTTACTTTCAAAGCATCTGGAAGTATTTCAAGATCAGTTCACAAAAGTTTTTACTAGTCTGCTATAGATTAAAAAAGCATAAAAAGTATCATATAGCTGTTTCTAAAGCTTGGAAAAGTTAGATTTTAAATTCCCATAGTAACAGGGCACTTGACTCCTGTATTAGTTTGTCATGACATTGTACCTTTCCGTAGAGCTGCAGAACATGTACAAATAATACAATTGTAAAATAAGTAATTGCTTTGAAATTCCTAGCAGGTAATTTACACTTGTTCACCTGAACAATTTTTTTCTTGTTACATGGGATTGCATATGAAAAGATAAAATCACAGTTTCCATTTACATAAATACAAAATAATTCCACATCAGTATGACTATCAGTCATCCATTAAACATTGTTATTTCTCATCCAAATTTTATTCTACATCATGCATCAGACATCAGGTGTCATGCATCAAACACCTCCCACTCTCTTCCTGCAAATACCATTAGCAATCCATTAAAAAACCATGCTCCCTCCTCCCAAACTCTATGGGCCCAATTTATCAAGGCTTCAACCTGTTGACATTCCGTGGTTTCAATACACTAGCTGTACCTCGCGGCAACGATTACAAATTCAGCCCAATATGCATAAAAAAATGTCCTTAAACGTTTGCATCAATTAGTACGCGAAGATCAGCATCCTGATGATAAATATGAGGCATCAATGCTGTGTATCTGCAAAGTTATCATTTATTCAAGTTGGAGTAATGTACAATATCAATCACATGACACTTTTTTCATATAGTTTTAATCATTTTCGCCATTTTGAATGATCATTTTCATTCTTATTCATGAATAAGTACAGTAGATCAAAAAGGTAATTTTTACTTTGTGTACTTATTGTGTCATTTTTAAATATTAGAACCATCAAACTTACTAGTTCTCAAGAATGCATGAAATGTTGAGTACATGTCTATTACCTGAAGCACAATTATTAATTGTAATTAAATCTTATAAGTAAGAGAAAAGAGGAATCATAGAGCGCTAGGTGCAGTAGATACCAAACACCTTACAAAATGAAAAGATTATTCGTTCTTTTCAGAGAAAGATGTATAGAAGAAAGGGGGGAGATGTAAGGGCGCTAAGACCAGCTAAAGGTATCAGTGAAGACCAAAAAAAGGTATATGAAAATAGTGTATGAATGGCAATATATAAATGTGTCCAAATAAATAATCAATGCGACAAGTAAAAACTCAGTGTTATGATATAATAAAACATATATTTAATTTGAATATAAAATGTGCAAATCCATATATAGATATTCAACTAAAAAACAAGATCATTTATATACAAGTGTGATGCTATAATGGGGACATCTCCCCAACAATGAATGCAGTCTAAAAATTCAAGTGATAAACATACACAAATTAATTAATCAAATAGTTTAAAAATCTAAATATATGGTACTCAAAGAGTTAAAAAATTAAAAATTAAACCCACATGGACAAGGGATCACAATTCAAGAGATATAGACCAAATGTATGAGTACATAAAATTCCCAATGTATAGTGAAGAGCTCCTCTAGCAAATGGATTTTCACTCTATGGGCAAAAAACAAACAGCAGTAGGTAGTGAGCAGCACTTAGAACAAAGTTCCGAAACAAAAGTATTACCGAACAGACCAAAGTTCTTGTTACAGTTAAGTTCTATGCCTGTGTGGCAAGAAACATTCTAAAATCGACTGGAGTTAGAGGCACAAATGATACATATTACCTTATAATCACTATGTAGTTCACTATTGAACTGACCTTTGTTCCCCTCCATGCAGCTGTTGCTGGCAACTGTGAATGGTGTGTCTGTTCACATTTGAAGCAACTTCACTTTCAATTTTATAACCCGGGTTATTTTTTCATTCTGCTAAGATCTCCATTGTCTGCGTGCATAGCACTAAGTTAAGGTATCAACAGATATTCATCCTCCATTGGAGGTAAGAAATCTACTCAAAGTGATTATAAGGACTTTCCTTTTTCGAGCGACAAAAGAACAAGCCCCCCGAGTGTCACTAGTGACGTCAGTCGCTAAGTCACGGGCGGTGAACACAAGTGTGTTGTGTAAGATCCACAGTTGCCAGCTTGTAACGGCTCTACAAGAAATACAAAGCTGTCAAGGTAATATGTATCATTTCTGCCTCTAACTCCAGTCGATTTTAGAATGTTTCTTGCCACACAGGCATAGAACTTAACTGTAACAAGAACTTTGGTCTGTGCGGTAAAACTTTTGTTTCGGAACTTTGTTCTAAGTGCTGCTCACTACCTACTGCTGTTTGCTTTTTGCCCATAGAGTGAAAATTCATTTGCTAGAGGAGCTCCTCGCTATACATTGGGAATTTTATGTACTCATACATTTGGTCTATATCTCTTGAATTGTGATCCCTTGTCCATGTGGGTTTCATTTTTAATTTTGTAACTCTTTGAGTACCATATATTTAGATTTTTAAACTATTTGATTCATTAATTTGTGTATGTTTATTTATCACTTGAATTTTTAGACGGTATTCATTGTTGGGGAGACGTCCCCATTATAGCACCACCCTTGTATATAAATTATCTTGTTTTTTAGTTGAATATCTATATATGGATTTGCACATTTTATATTCAAATTAAATATATGTTTTATTATATCATAACACTGAGTTTTTACTTGTCACATTGATTATTTATTTGGCACATTTATATATTGCCATTCATACACTATTTTCATATACCTTTTTTTGGTCTTCACTGATACCTTTAGCTGATCTTAGAGCCCTTACACCTCCCCCCTTTCTTCTAATTAAATCTTATACTCTACATGTTTTTATTTGTGTGTATATATATATATATATATATATATATATATATAGATGTCTTTATATATATATTATAGATGTCTTTATATATTGTTAATAATTATCTACTTTAAAAATGCATATCTTGTAGTACGCTTTTGTTGTATAATGTTTGAAATTATGTTTTGTATATTAGGCCCACTGGAATACATCACTAATATGGAACATTTTTAACATTTGGGATAACTTGCATTTGTGACTTTACCAATTGGTCATTGGACTATAGAAGATTTACTAGGTTCAAGGTGCACCATAGCTATTTGTTTAGATTAGTATATATTATTTATTGTTTATGACTGTATTTTATATATTTTTATATATTTTATGCATATCACTGTATCTTATATATTTTATGTATGGTGCTTAGTTTATTGCACATTACTCACATATATTGATTTTATTGTATACCTTATAAAGGTTTTTAGGTATTATTAAATAATTTTAACCACAATCTTCTGGCACTTTTGACACTATTGTTTCATATTAGGCCCTATATCATAAACAGAACTGTTTGCTCTACATAATAAAATGTAAGCCTGACGTAAAAATTACATGAGTGACACAACTATTGCAAGAAGAAATAACAGAAAGAAATCAAAAAACCTGAAACCATAAAAAAAAAACAATGAGCTAATACTTACAAATTCTTTTTATTGATTATTAAAATAACTATGCCCTTGAGGGTAACAATGATATACGTATTTGTGATTATAGATCTCTGCATATATCCATATGTTGAAAAACATGAGAGAAGAAGAGCGTAACTGGGCTCAAGTGAAAGGGGTTTTATTAATACACAATAAAAATGACTAAAAACAATAGGTATTCAGCGTATCAGATTAAAAAACATATGTGCATGTCAGACAGTGCTGTCTTTAAAGTAAAGCAGCGTACCACTTTGAAAACACCTTAGTCCGCTGTGGGGTAGTAGTCTAAGTATGTGCTGTTTCTAGCTTTAGGCTTATCGGCTGCTTACTTCAGAAGACTGGAGGTTCCGGTGTAAGAAGGAAGTCCTTGACTGTGCTTCTGTCTGCACGTAGTACGTATCACCTTTTACACCTGTTACATTCACCCGTAGGTGATTAGTGGTCATCCTCGACGGCCGTTTCGTTTCCCAACGTGGGAACTTTTGTCAAGAGGTTGCTCTCTCCTCTTGACAAAGATCCCACATTGGGGAACTAAACGGCCGTCGAGGATAACCACTAATCACCTACTGGTGAATGTAACAGGTGTAACAGGTTATACGTACTACGTGCAGACAGAAGCATGTGTTTATATGTTGGAAAAATGGTGTCAATAGATTTGTTCAACACAGGGTTGCCACAAACCTTACATTTTTAAAAAGATAAATATCTGCGAAGAGCAATAAAACGAGGTATGCCTGTATATGGTAGCTATTAAACATATATACCACAGCTTGTAGTAAGTTAACTCCTGAGATGGAATAGATTATCATATGTCCAAATATAATTAGATGGCATTGAAGTCTGATATCCGAATCCTGATGTCTTTCCTGAAGTGTGATGCCTGATTCCTACACTTGATGATTGATACCTGACTCCTTAAATCTGACTCCTGTTATTTGATACCTTACTCCTAGCTCATTATATTTGATGTCTGACTCTGTTACATGGATGGTTGGATGCAGTTTTTTTATAGTAACAAAAATTGTTTAGAAAACAGAGTACAAAGTCTAAAGCTCAGCAATTTTGCAGCAATTCAAGGGTGTTTTTATATTTTTTAAGCTTATTATTATTATTATTATTCATTTATAGAGAACCAACAGATTCTGCAGTGCTGTCCATGGGTAACAAAGATAAAAGGACAGTACAATATAAGACACCAGATAAAATGTAACAAACAAATACAGGGGGAATTGGGAGCCCTGTTCCTGTGGAGTATTTATTTTATTTTGGGCAGCTAAAAAGCTAAATGCCATTCTAAGGGCAATGACCAGCCAAATGCCATTTTCAGGGCAATTCTTAGAGTAGTTTTTTTTTAGATAGCCTTTTTTTTTGGGGGGGGGGGTTACTTGTACTTTGGTGTTGGGGGGTTATTAAAAAAGCTAAATCACTTTTTTTTAAGTGGGGTTTAAGAATATGCATAACAGTTTTTTATTTTTGTATTTTTTTCTGTAATGGTAGTTTTTTATTTTCTGTAGTGGTAGTTTTTTTATTTTCTGTAGTGGTAGTTTTTTTATTTTCTGTAGTGGTAGTTTTTTATTTTCTGTAATAGTAGTTTTTTTGTTTTCTGTAATGGTAGTTTTTTTTCCCTGTAAAGTTACGTTATTTTATTTTTCAGGTTAGGTTACGTATTTTATTTTTTATAGGTAAGTTTAGTTTTTTATTTTTCATGTTAGGTTACTTTTAAAATTAGCATGGTCTAAAAAAATCAGCTAATTTGTAATACTTTGTTAAAATAACTTGTAAATATACATTCAAACATGAATATTTGCACCTTAAATCAATGACATGAGACATATGCTATCTAATTCCATATTAAATTCAATAGTACATTGAAAGTAAGCTCAACTCAGCAGTTGTAAGCATTATCTTAGGCTGTGTACCCTGCTATCCCATCTGTTGATAACACGGCAAAAGCCTTATTTATCAACAGAGAGGGTATTAAAGATACAAAGCGATGAAATGCAAACAAGCATTACGAGTTTTGCACTAAACAGGGTGCGTAACTAACGCAAAAAAATGAGCGGTATCCATAGTGCTGCCATTACGAGTTACTGAAAAAAACACTTGTGCTGTGCGTTATGGTGCTTTAAGCTCCATACCGCACAAAAGCCAAGGGCTGAGTTTACGTGCTCGTGCACACTTTCCCCCATAGACATCAATGGGGAGAGAGTGGTAGAAAAAAATCTAACACCTGCGATCGCGGAATGGCAACCCCATTGATGTCTATGGGGAAAAAAAAGTTACGTATAGACCTAACACCCTAACATAAACCCCTAGTCTAAATACCCCTAATCTGCCGCCTCTGACATTGCCGACACTAATAAAAGTTATTAACCCTAATTCGCTGCTCCCCAACATCGCCGACACTAATAAAAGTTATTAACCCCTAATCTTCAGCCCCCTGACATTGCTGACACCCAAATAAAGCTATTAACCCCTAATCTGCAACTCTCTGACATCGTTGAAAACAAAATAAACCTATTAACCCCTAAACCGCCGGTCCCCACATTGCAACTAATAAATAAACCTAGTAAAACCTAAACTGCCAGATCCCACATCGCAACTAATAAATAAAAATATTAACCCCTAAACCGCCGGAACCCCACATCGCCAAACACTAAATTAAACTATTAACCCCTAAACCTAACAACCCCTAACTTTAAATTAAAACTTACAATATAACTATCTTAAAATAAATAAAAACATACCTGTGAAATAAAAAAACTAACATTAAACTATAAATTAACCTAACATTACTATTCTAATAAAATTAAATAAAAAATACCAATTAAAAAACCTAAATCAGCCAATAGGATTTCAGTAGCTCTCCTCCTATTGGCTGAATTGAATTTGAAGAATCAAATCAGCCAAAAGGGATGCAAGGTACATAAGTTTTAAATGGGTACCTTGCATTCAACTTCAGTGTACGGTGGTAATCATATGAAGAGGACGCTCTGCGCAGGATGTCATCGCCGGTCCTGGATAGCTCTGCTCCACACCACCGTGATGAAGATAGACAACGCCCCTGCAATGGATGAAGATGTCGACGCCTGGATAAAGACTTCTCGCCACCTGGATGAAGACTTTTTGCTGCCTGGATGGAGATTGATGTCCGGACTTCAGGAACCTTGAGTAGATATTCTGGGCTTAGTGTTAGTTTTTTGTTTTTTTTTTGGGGGGGGGTGTTTTTTTTTTTAGATTAAGGCTTTGAGCTTGTAAAAACGCTGAATGCCATTTTAAGGGCAGTAAAAGAGCTGAATACCCTTTTTTCTAGGTAAAAGAGCTGTTTAACTTAGAGCAATGCTTTACAAAAGGCCCTTTTAAGGGCTATTGGTAGTTTATTGTAGTTTTGGGTTGGGAGTGTTTTTATTTTTGGGGGGCTTTTTAATTTTTGTAGGGGTATTAGATTAGGTGAAATTGTTTATATTTTTCGTAATTTAGTGTTTATTATTTTTTGTAATGTTCGATTTTTTTATTTTTTTTCATAGTATTAGGTTTTTTTCAATATCTAATTTAGGATTTTTTAATCGGTAGTTTTTTTATTTTATTAGAATAGTAATGTTAGGTTAATTTATTTTAAGATAGTTATATTGTAACTTTTAATTTAAAGTTAGGGGGCGTTAGGTTTAATAGGTTAATAGTTTAATTTAGTGTTTTGCAATGTGGGGGGCCAGCGTCTTAGGGGTTAATAGGCTTAGTTTATTAGTTACGATGTGGGTGGGCAGCAGATTAGGGGTTAATAGGTTTAATATAGTGTTTGTCATGCGGGAGGGTGGTGGTTTAGGGGTTAATAGGTAGTTTATGGGTGTTAGTGTACTTTATAACATTTTTAGTTATGAGTTTTGTGAAACATTTTTGTTTCACAAAATCCATAACTACTGGTCTCAGGTGACAGAATGGCTCGTGTCGGTATAGGTTGTAATGCAAGCATTTTAGTCAGACCGCACAACCTGTAATACGGCACTATGGAAAATCCCGCAATCAAACGTCATTTCTTTGAGTGCAGAATGGACACTGCATTACAGGCTAAAATGCTTGTGGTATAGCTATACCGCCGCAACTCGTAATATGCGTTACCGGCCATTCCAGAGCAATGGCAAATTTTTCAGAGGTAATAGCCGTACCGCACCATAACGCAAAACTCGTAATCTAGGCCAATCTGATTTAAGGCTGATTTAACTCATTTGAATTAACAAGGGCCAGATCCCCAGATCCCCTATAATAAATTAGCTATCTACTTAAAATTATATCTTTAAGAGCAGGATTAAAAAAAATATCATGTCAAATCAATTATTCCACAAACAGTTACTAGCCTAAATAAAAATATATTTTTAGAGAGCATCAGTTGTTTGTCAGATGGGCTTCTTTACCATATCTCTGCTATTTTTGTTTTATACATTATTAATAAAGTAATGCTTTAAGCAGTTTCTGAGCATTCCAGTTGTGTCCACAGCTTCACAGAATGATACAAGGTTTGAAACAAGAAACAGAAGCCTTCCTTAGTAATTTAAATCATATGGACTAGATTCATAAGTCCAACAAGAAGGCCAGACTGACAAACCGGTTTCAATGAACAATTTTAGCACAATTTCTATTATCTATTTATTTAAACCTGTACTTGGCAATGATTGCTGATATGTGTTGGCATTTTGTTTTGCAGAAGAAGAAAAATTTCCAGTCTACTCAACGTTATACAAACAGACTTCTTTTTACTCAGCTGCTGCTATTTCTTTAGTTGTCACAAATTAATGAGACTATTGGAAATCTGTAGCCTTACTTTTGAGATCTCAGAATCAATAAAGACCCAATGATGTTAAAGTGACATCAGTAATTGTCACTATGAATGCTTCAACCAAACTATTATATTTTTTCCAATTTGTTTGTGGTAAAGATTTTTTAAATATATAGCTAAACTATTTTTCTGTTCTTTACTTTTAGAGCAATTATGTTGTCATTCTTACTCAAACAGATAAACACAGATGGAATAAGGCTTTAATCCCCTGTGTACTTGCATGACGTTGTGAAACTCAGATGTTTAATGAATTCTTATCATTTGTTTATAAAAATAATATGGTTAAAATATGACACAAATCTCTCTAGCAAATTGTTGGCTATAAATTTCCCATAAGCTTCTCCACTGAACAACAGGAACAAATTAAAGTTTTAATATGTAAAGTGCAAAATCATATAACTAGGAAGTTGACAGAGGGCACAAAAGTTGCTGGTGTGATAAGATTTTATAGTAAATTTTTGTAATTTTTTTCTTTTTTCGTAAAATTGTGAAACCTATATATATGAATATTGAGCAGCCAAGAACATTTAAATTGGATAAATATAATTTACAATAGTATGTAACGTGAATCATATTCAGCATTTACAATGGCTATCCATTATACAAAAAGAGTGCCGTTTTTTTACGGATTACCATTGGTTTGTAGTGAATCACATGGTAGCTTCAAAAAGAAGAGTGATTAGTTAAGAACGAATTATTATAGATAATTATCCTTTTCTATAATAATCTATAATGATCATTTTCTATAATAATTTGTTCTCTACCAATCACGCTTCTTTTTGCTACCATGTGATTCACTACAAACAATGGTAATCCATAAAAAACTGCACTCTTTTTGTATAATGGATAGCAATTGTAAATGCTGATTATGATTCATGTTACATACTATTGTAAATGATATTTATCCAATTTAAATGTTCTTTGCTTCTCAATACTCATATATATGCAGATCGTACCTATGAGAAAAGTATATTACAAACCAGAATGTACATATTTATTGTTAGTATTGATTTTCATGACAATTAATTGGATGATGTGTATATAAAGTGCCCCTCATTTTTAATTGCTACATGCCTGATGAAACAGCCAGCCAGCTGAGAAACGCGTTGTATGCTTTTTATATGATTTTATCACAATAAATTTGTTTTTAAGTAGTTCTCCTTTTTTACTACTTATACACAATTTGAAGTACTCCACATCATTCTTATTTGCAACATCGTTTTGAAGATTCAAAACGATGTCAGATTGACTGATCAGTTTAGACAGCTGGTGTCTACAATATGCAGCCTGCCTGCTTGCATGATCACACCGTGCATACCCAAATGTGAGTACCCCCTTTTCACATTTATCTGAAGTCATCAAAGATACCAGTCACATCTGCACTATGAAAAGCCTTTTGTTTTCTTTAAAGGTCACCTTACCTGAATCCATGCTAATACACACAAAAAGGAGTTGTTACCTTTTTTGCACTACCTTTGTGCAAACACCTTTGTGAGTAAGCATTTGACAGCATTTGCCTACCCACTTTTCTTATCTTGGATAACTGCACTATTAGACACTCTTCTTTATCTCTCTTTTTTTTTTAAATTAAAGTTTTGTCTTGTTTTTCTTTCTTGGTGGTGATAAGAGATTGGACACCTTATTTTTTTTTTTAATTATTTAAAATTAAATAATACAGCTGCATTAGTTTCATTTTTCCTACTAATACTCATTAGCTTATATTCATATCCTACTAATGCACATTGTGTGATAGGTGCTTCCTGTTAATGGAATGGTAGGCACTAACAGCAAATTCTCATATGCATTAGTAGAAAGTAAGGAATTGCCTATAAGACAATTAGCATTAGTAAGAATGGTACATCTAATATTAGTATGACAAATTTAATTTAAATATAAACAGATTTTACATCATCTTTAGGCAATAAATTTAGGCCATCAAATTAAATGGTGCACAAAGTACAATGCTCCTTTCACTTCACAGAAAATTTCACATATACTAAAAAAGTTTATTTTGAGGCGTATTTATCAAAGATCTTGCGGATCTGATCCGACAGTGCGGATCAGGTCCGCAACATCTCGCTGAATGCGGAGAGCAATACGCTCTCCATATTCAGCATTGCACCAGCAGCTGCAACGCCGCCCCCTGCAGACTTGCGGCCAATGGGCCGCCAGCAGGGAGGTGTCAATCAACCCGATCGTACTCGATCGGGTTGAATTGTGGAGATTCCTGTCCGTCTGCTCAGAGAAGGTGGACAGGGTTATGGAGCAGTAGTCTTTAGACCGCTGCTTCATAACTGCTGTTTCTGGCAAGTCTGAAACATAGGGCCACAAGCTCCATACGGAGCTTGATAAATGGGCCTCAATGTCTTTCTTGAGATTCGTTGTTCATTTTGCACCAAAATGGCACAATTTGAATAGCTGTAACCCAATAGAAGACCACATTTTAAATGGCAATATTTTCAGAAGAATACAGCTGTACGGCATAGTATGTTGCCTAGCAACATTACCACAGCTGCTATACAAAATTAGATTGTATGACATTTTCTTTACCAGAAATCACCTTTAGCAATTGAGCCACTGGAGTTGTTTTATTTTTGTCCCCCACTACCACTGAATTTGATGGACTTTTCCCTTTATATTTCCCCTGGGGGATCCAAATTTACATTTGACATTTGGTTTAATTTTCTGTCATTAATTTATTTGCTTAATTTTGTTATATATATATATTTGTAATATATATGTAATATTTAATGTCAATTAATTACAATCAGAGGTAAAAATGTGTTTAGAATAAGGATTGTATATAGGCTTCCATTGCAGGGTGAAAAACTGGACAATCTGTTATTAGAAGAAATAACCAAAATGACCATGAAGGGTAAGGTTATAGTAATGGGGGACTTTAATTTGCCAGATATAGACTGGAAGATTCCTTCTGCTAGTTCAACCAGAAGAAGGTATATTCTTGAATCTCTGCTAGGGGAATCACTTTAGCAATTAGTTAAGGAACCAACCTATAAGGAAGCTATATTAGATTTACAAACAGTGATACAGTTTTAGATGTGTCTGTAAGTGAGAACTTAGGATCCAGTCATCATCAATCTGTTTGGATTAGTATTCAGGTGCAGAAACTGTCCACTCAGACTAAAACAAAAGTTTTAGACTTTAGGAAGGCAATCAGATTCAAGTTCAATCCGATTGGCTGATCCAATCAGCCAATCAGATTGAGCTCGCATTCTATTGGCTGTTCCGATCAGCCAATAGAATGCAAGCTAAATCTGATTGGATGATTGGATCAGCCAATTGGATTGAACTTTAATCTGATTGGCTGATTAAATCAGCCAATCAGATTTTTCCTACCTTAATTCCAATTGGCTGATAGAATCCTATCAGCCAATCGGAATTTGAGGGACGCCATCTTGGATGACGTCATTTAAAGGAACCTTCATTCGGCGAGTAGGCGTCAGTTGAAGAGGATGGATCCGCGTCGGCTGGGAAGAAGATGGCTCCGCTCCACTACGGATGGATGAAGATAGAAGATGCCGCTTGGATGAAGATGTCTGCCGGTCCGGATGTCCTCTTCTGCCCGGATAGGATGAAGACTTCTGCCGGTCTGGATGTCCTCTTCTGCCCCATCGGATGAAGACTTTGGCCCAGCTGGGTGAAGACGACTCAAAGTAGGGAGATCTTCAGGAGGGTTTGGGTGGGTTAGAGTAGGGGTAAGTGGGTGGTGGGTTTTAATGTTGGGGGGGTTGTATTTTTTTTTACAGGCAAAAGAGCTGATTACTTTGGGGCATGCCCCGCAAAAAGCCCTTTTAAGGGCTGATAAAAGAGCTGATTACTTTGTCATGTAGAATAGGGTAGGGACTTTTATTATTTTGAGGCTTTTTTATTTTATTAGGGGGCTTAGATTAGGTGTAATTAGTTTAAAATTCTTGTAATATTTTTTTATTTTCTGTAATTTAGTGTTTGTTTGTTTTTGTAATTTAGTTTAGTTTAATTGTATTTAATTGTAGGTATTGGTAGCTAATTTATTTAATTAATTTAATGATAGTGTAGTGTTAGGTTTAATTGTAATTTAGGTTAGGATTTATTTTACAGGTAATTTTGTAATTATTTTAACTAGGTAGCTATTAAATAGTTAATAATTATTCAATAGCTATTGTACCTAGTTAAAATAAATACAAAGTTGCCTGTAAAATAAATATAAATCCTAAAATAGCTACAATATAATTATTCGTTATATTGTAGCTATATTAGGGTTTATTTTACAGGTAAGTATTTAGTTTTAAATAGGAATACTTTAGTTAATAAGAGTTAATTTATTTTGTTAGATTAAAATTATATTTAATTTAGGGGGGTGTTAGGGTTAGGGTTAGACTTAGCTTTAGGGGTTAATACATTTATTATAGTAGCGGTGAGGTCCGGTCGGCAGATTAGGGGTTAATACTTGAAGTTAGGTGGCGGCGACATTGGGGGGCAGATTAGGGGTTAATAAATATTATGTAGGTGTCGGCGATGTTGGGGGCAGCAGATTATGGGTTCATAGGGATAATGTAGGTGGTGGCAGTGTCCGGAGCGGCAGATTAGGGGTTAATTGTGTAATGCAGGTATCAGCGATAGCGGGGGCGGCAGATTAGGGGTTAATAAGTGTAAGGTTAGGGGTGTTTAGACTCGGGTTCATGTTAGGGTGTTAGGTGCAGACTTAAAAAGTGTTTCCCCATAGGAAACAATGGGGCTGCGTTGGGAGCTTAATGCTGCTTTTTTTTCAGCCCAAACTGCCCCATTGTTTCCTATGGGGGATTCGTGCACGAGCACATTTTGCCAGCTTACCGCTACCATAAGCAATGCTGGTATTGAGGGTTGAAGTGGCGGTAAATTCGGCTCATAACTCCCTTTTTGGAGACTAAAGAAACCCTTCAGACAACTCTAAATACCAGTGTTGTTTGGAAGCAGCAGTAGGAAAAAAAGCTGCGTTAGCTACACAGGTCTTTACCGACAAAACTCTAAATCTAGCCGTATGTGTCCTAATGTCATCATCAATATTTAACTTTAATACTAATTTCACATATATATATATATATATACATTCAAAGTATAATACACAATGTAACAAATGGCACTTACAAGTTCTGATGAGTGATCAATGACACAAGTATTGAGCAATTTGATTTGTTAGTGATAGTATAAAATATATATTTAAATCAGATTGGCTGATGTCATAAATCATGTGATTATGCATTTCCCAATCAAAAGTGGTGGAAACTTTCACTAGTTTGTGGGTTGTCTAGTAGTATTTCGTTAAATTTGGTGTGAAAAGTGTTGCGTCAAATTTAGTGCAAAGTGGAGAGTGAGACTTGTATTACATGCCTTAAATATGGTGCAAATAGATTTATCACAAAAAAAAAGGAAGTTAGCTTTATTATGTTATGTATTTATGTTATGTATTTATTGGAGCAATACTTCACACCAAGTTTGAAGCAATACTTCACACCAAGTTTGGAGCAATACTTTGCACCAAGTTTGGAGCAATACTTTGCACCAAGTTTGGAGCAATAATTTGCACCAATAATAGGGGGATAATAATAATACAATAATATTGTCCCCTTGCTTTGTAATGAGAGACAAAAATGTAACATAATCCATAAGTAGTAATGTATTTATTTAATTTGTATCCCTATGAATAAAGACTTCGGCCCTTGTACACCAAATTTGGAGCAATAAATTGCACCAGATTTAGAGCAATAATATTGTTTGATTTAGAAAGAGTATACAATTGTAATAACATTTCTAATTTACTTTTATTATTTAGTATACTTCATTGTCTTGCAGCATCGAACATAACCTTTCTGTGTTTTCAAACTCCCATTGATTTCTATGGCATTCGTGGCCTCAAGGGTGGAGGCTTGAACGATAGGTATGCCGCATCGGAATTGACGGGAGCGTACCTGTTGAATGTTTGATAAATTGGGAAGAGGGTCAAATAGAGTTGATTGTGAATTCGAAACATCTGGAATGACGCAAGTATCGCTCTGCGTCGGATTGAGATTGCGGGAGAGTATATTACCTCACACATTTCAACATTTGACAATCTTGATGCTTTGTTAACTACTGCGAACCAATCTTGCGTCAAATTTGACAGAGGATTCCAGTGTATTATCAGTTGAAGCTTTGATAAATCTACCCCAGAATGTCTACATTAAGGGATGCTATGAAAAATAGAAACAAGCTTAACACTAATCTTTTTACAGAGGTTAAGGTTTTGTTAGCATTATCAAAAAGAAATGTTAAAAGGCAGTATGGTCCTGATAATATTAATCCAAGGGTTTTAAAAGAACTTTGATCAGTGCTAACTGTCCCATTAACTGATTTGTTGAACCAGTCACTATTAACAGGAGCTGTTCCAGATAACTGGAGAATAGCAAATGTAATACCTCTTCATAAACAAAGGGCAGTAGGGAAGAATCTGGTAACTGCAGGCCAGTTAGTTTAACTTCAGTAGTAGGGAAATTAATGGAAAGCCAGTTAAAAAAAAAGGAATTATGACTTACATAAAGACAAGGGTGGAGCAGTTGATGTAGCATATCTAGATTTCAGCAAAGCATTTGACACCGTCCCACACAACAAACTAATTCACAAACTGTATCTCCTTGGTCTAGACTCAAAAATTGTGAACTGGGTGGAATGCTGGTTTAAGGACAGAAAACAAACTGCTAGATTACGAGTTTTTGTCAGTAAGGCTTGCGGCTCTAATGCTCCTTTTTTTCCCACCGCTCCCTTAAGCCAACGCTGGTATTACAGGTTTTTTTAAACCTGGCGTTAGCCGCAAAAAGGTGAGCGTTGAGCAAAATTTAGCTCCACATCTCACCTCAATACCAGCGTTGCTTAGGGTAGCGGTAAGCTGGCTAAACGTGCCTGTGCATGATTTCCCCATAGGAAACAATGGGGCTGAGCTGGCTGAAAAAAAACCTAACACCTGCAAAAAAGCAGCGTTCAGCTGCTAACGCAGCCCCATTGTTTCCTATGGGGAAAGAAAAAATATGTCTGCACCTAATATCCTAACATGAACCTCGAGTCTAAACACCCCTAATCTTACATTTATTAACCCCTAATCTGCCGCCCCGACATCGTCGCCACCTGCATTATACTATTAACCCCTAATCTGCCGCTCCGGACACCGCCGCCACCTACATTATACTTATAAACCCCTAATCTGCTGCCCCCAACATTGCCGACACCTACATTATAGTTATTAACCCCTAATCTGCCCCCCCAACGTCGCCACAAATATATTAAATAAATTAACCCCTAATCTGCTGCCGCCAACGTTGTGTGGCCGCCACTATAATAAAGTTATTAACCCCTAAACCTAAGTCTAACCCTAACCCTAACTTAAATATAATTTAAATAAATCTAAATAAAATAACTACAATTAAATAAATTATTCCTATTTAAAACAAAATACTTACCTATAAATAATAGTTACATTGTAGCTAGCTTATGATTTATTTTTATTTTACAGGAAACTTTGTATTTATTTTAACTAGGTACAATAGTTATTAAATAGTTATTAACTATTTAATAACTACCTAGCTACAATAAGTACAAAATTACCTGTAAAATAAATCCTAACCTAAGTTACAATTACATCTAACACTACACTATCATTAAATAAATTACCTAAACTATCTACAATTAATTACATTCAATTAAATTCAATTAACTAAATTAAGAAGAAAAAAAAACTAAATTACAGGGAAAAAAAATTACACCTAATCTAAGCCCCCTAATAAAAGAAAAAGCCCCCCCAAAATAAGAAAATGCCCTACCCTATTCTAAATTACAAATAGCCCTTAAAAGGGCCTTTTGCGGGGCATTGCCCCAAAGTAATCAGCTCTTTTACCTGTAAAAAAATGACATTACCCCCCCCAACATTACAACCCACGACCCACACACCCCTACTCTAAAACCGACCCAATACCCCCTTAAAAAAACTAACATTACCCCATTGAAGATCACCCTACCTTGAGCCGTCTTCACCCAGCCGGGCACAAGTGGTCATTCGATCTGGCCAGAAGTCTTTATCCGATGGGGCAGAAGAGGACATCCAGACCAGCAGAAGTCTTCATCCATCCGGGGTGAGAGGACATCTGGACCGGCAGAAGGCTTCACCCAAGCGGCATCTTCTATTATTATTATCATTATTATTATCATTTATTTGTATAGCGCCGCCAGATTCATCCATCTGGCGCGGAGCATCCTTCCAGCACAACGTCTACTCGACGAATGACGGTTCCTTTAAATTACATCATCCAAGACGGCATCCCTCAAATTCCGATTGGCTGATAGGATTCAGCCAATCGGAATTAAGGTAGGAAAAATCCGATTGGTTGATTTAATCAGCCAATCGGATTGAAGTTCAATCCGATTGGCTGATTGGATCAGCCAATAGAATTGACCTTGCATTCTATTTTTCCTACCTTAATTCTGATTGGCTGATCCTATCAGCCAATCGGAATTCGAGGGAAGCCATCTTGGATGACGTGATTTAAAGGAACCATCATTTGTCGAGTAGTCGTCGTGCTGGAAGGATGCTCCGCGCCAGATGTCTTCAAGATGGAGTCGCTCCTCGTCGGATGGATGAAGATAGAAGATGCCGCTTGTATGAAGCCTTCTGCCGGTCCGGGGGTATTGGGTTGGTTTTAGAGTAGGGGTGTGTGGGTGGTGGGTTGTAATGTTGGGGGGGGTATTGTAATTTTTTTTTACAGGTAAAAGAGCTGATTACTTTGGGGCAATGCCCCGCAAAAGGCCCTTTTAAGGGCTATTTGTAATTTAGTATAGGGTAGGGCATTTCATTATTTTGGGGGGCTTTTTTATTTTATTAGGGGGCTTAGATTAGGTGTAATTAGTTTAAACTTCTTGTATTTTTTTTCTGTAATTTAGTGTTGGTTTTTTTTCGTAATTTAGTTTATTGAATTTAATTGTAATTAATTGTAGGTAGTTTAGGTAATTTATTTAGTGTAGTGTTAGATGTAATTGTAACTTAATAACTATTTAATAACTATTGTACCTAGTTAAAATAAATACAAAGTTGCCTGTGAAATAAATATAATTCCTAAGCTAGCTATAATGTAGCTATTAGTTATATTGTAGCTATCTTAGGGTTTATTTTATCGGTAAGTATTTCGTTTTAAATAGGATTAATTTATTTAATTATGTTAAATTTATTTAGTTTAATTTAAATTATATTTAAGTTAGGGGGGTTAGACTTAGGGTTAGACTTAGGTTTAGGGGTTAATAACTTTAATATAGTAGCGGCGACGTTGGGGGTGGCAGATTAGGGGTTAATAAATGTAAGTAGGTGTCAGCGATGTTACGGCAAGCAGATTAGGGGTTAATAAAATTTAACTAGTGTTTGCAAAGCGGGAATGCGGCGGTATAGGGGTTAATACATTTATTAAAGTGGGGGCGATGTCCGGTCGGCAGATTAGGGGTTAATAATTGTAGGTAGGTGGCGGCGACGTTGGGAGTAGCAGATTAGGGGTTAATAAATATAATGTAGGTGTCGGCGATGTTAGGGGCAGCAGATTAGGGGTTCATAGGTATAATGTAGGTGGCGGCGATGTCCGGTCGTCAGAATATGGGTTAAAAATTTTTATTTTAGTGTTTGCAATGTAGGGGGGCCTCGGTTTAGGGGTTAATAGGTAGTTTATGGGTGTTAGTGTACTTTTTAGCACTTTAGTTAAGAGTTTTATGTTCCGGCGTTAGCCCATAAAACTCTTAACTACTGACTTTTAAATGCGGTAGAAGTCTTGCCAGGAGAGGGTCTACCGCTCACTTCTTCCAAGACTCGTAATACCGGCATTAGGCAAATCCCATTAAAAAGATAGGATACACAATTGATGTAAGGGGATTTGCGGTAGCCTCGAGTTGCGGAAGAAAATTGAGCGGTAGACCCTTTCCTGCCTGACTCGTAATACCAGCGGGCGTTAAAAAGCAGCGTTGGGACCTCTCAACGCTGCTTTTTAAGGCTAATGCCAAACTCGTAATCTAGGCGAAAGTGTCTTAGTAAATAGAGTTCATTCAGCAGAGGGGATGTTACTAGTGATGTTCCTCAGGGGTCAGTTCTGGGGCCTGTTTTGTTTAACATATTTATCTGTGATATCAGCAAAGCGCTACAGGGGAAAGTATGTCTGTTTGCAGATGATACAAAAATCTGTAACAGAGTAGATGCTCCAGGGGGGATGGACAAAATGAAAAGTGATATGCAACAATTGGAGGATTGGACAAATGACTGGGATCTAAAGTTTCACACAGCAAAGTGTAAAATAATGCATGTAGGGGAGAAAAATCCAAATGTTAATTACAGACTCAATGATTTACTGACTGTTACAAATGAGGAACAGCACTTGGGGAATTATTATTTCAGATGATTTAAAACTTAGTAAACAATGTAGTAATGCAGCGAGTAAGACCAGCAGAATGCTTGGATGTATTGGTAGAGGTATTTGCAGCAGAAATAGAAAGGTTCTTATGCTATTTATAGATCATTAGTTAGGCCTCATCTTGTCACGCCGCGCAGCTCTGGCTGTTGCCAGGGATGCAGCGGTTATTACTCTGGCCAATGCCAGTGATGCGGCAGTTCCTGTGAGCGTGCGGCAATGACGTCATAGCCGCACGTCTCTCCCCCCTGAAGCCAGTCCGGATCTCCTGTGACGCGAATCCTGCACCTATATAAGTCTTTCACTTACTTTCATCACTGCCCAAGTATAGGTATTGCTTAGTGTTCTCCTGGATGTTGTTTTACTTTATGTTGGACTGTTATATTGTTGCTGAACTCTGCTTGTCTGACCACTCTGCCCGCTTAACCCCTGAACTGCTAGATTGCTATACTGTTGCTGATCTCTGCTTGTCTGACCACTCTGCCCGCTTAACCCCTGAACTGTTGGATTGCTATACTGTTGCTGAACTCTGCCTGTCTGGTAGGTTCAGGGGTAATTTGAGAAAGCACTTTTTTACAGAAAGAGTGATTGATTTATGGATTAAACTTCCTCAAGAGGTAGTAATGACAAACACTGTGGAGGACTTTAAAAATGCCTGGGACAAGCATAAGGCTATCCTACGAACTAGATAAGTTTTTACTGTTAGGTAATATCGGGCAGACTTGCTTAGCCTATGGCTCTTATCTGCGGTCAATAACTATGTTTCTATGCTAAATGTAGCTACCAATAAGCATGCCCTATCCAGGGTGCTAAACCTAAAATGGGCTGGCTCCTAAGCTTTACGTTACTGCTTATTAACTAAAGATAGCAAGAGAATGAAGAAAAATTGATAAAGTTTCTTAAAATGCAAGGCTCTATCTGAATCATGAAAGAAATTTTTTTAGTTTAGTATACCTTTAATTCAAATGAATATCACAATATTTCAGCAGCTAAATTCTCAATTTCAAAAGAGGATAAGCAGATTCAATTGATATTCTTATCTAAACAACACAGCATTAAACAGAGGCACTCAATTTTTATTTTTTATTTTTTACAATCAGCACTACACATTTTTTGCAAAATTCACAATTAATGATATAAGCAACACATCACTGTTATTTTTAAATATTTCACATTTTTACTTCTGTCTCTACTGTCTTGGACAATTACATAATTAAAAAAATCATCTATCTAATAAAATGATGAAGTGGAGAATCTTGATCGAATATAAATATGATAGCAAATATTAAATAAACCAAGTTCAGTTCTAAACAGATACGATAGTCATAAAGCCTCAGTAGTATAGACAATAGCAGATCACCAGAACGTCATCAGATAACTGACAGGTACATGTACCAATCGTATAATGATGGCGGGAGAAAGCTGGTAATATAATCCAGAAAAAACGCCAGCCTGCTGCCTTTGATAAAGCTATATAAGTGAAACACACCAGGGGGAGTGGGGAGCAAATGGGGTTCCTATTTTAACATTGACTATACCTTCTATAATTATTTATGGCATTATTTGAATGTCATAGCTCACTTGCTCACTAACAGCTAGATTACGAGTTTTGCGTTATGAGTCAAATAGCAGCGTTATAGCCCATAACGCATAATTTTCCCTAACGCAGCCATTACAGGTCTTGTCGGTATAGGTGTACCGCAAGCCTTTTAGCCAGTACTGCAACGTCAGTCCCGCACTCCTAAAAATACGAGTTTTGCGGTGAGGCTAAAAGCAAGCGTTACAGCCTAAAATGACAAGATCTGTACCGCCATCTAAAGTCAGTAGTAATGAGTGTTACGCTACAAAGCTGTAACATAAAACTCATAACTAATGTGTTAAAAAGTGCATTAACACCCATAAACTACCCATTAACCCCTAAACCGAGGACCTCCTGTATCGCAAACACTATAATAAATTTATTAACCCCTAATATGCCACTCTCGATATCGCCGCCACTTTAAAAAAATATTAACCCCTATTCTGCAGATCCCTGACATCCTCACCACTATACTAAAGTTATTAACCCCTAAGCCACCGCCCATCCGCATCTCGAACACTATTTAAATATTATTAACCCCTAATCTGCCGTCCGCCCACATCGCCCCCCTATACTAAAGTTATTAAGCCCTACACCGCTGCCACTATACTAAACCTATTAACCCCTAAACTGCAAGCCCCCAAAATGAAATATACTAAACTAAACTATTAACCCCTAAACTGAAAGCCCCTCACATCGAAATAAACTAAATTAAACTATTTACCCCTAAACCTAACAACCCCCCTAACTTTATATTACAATTACAATTTCCCTATCTTAAACTAAATTAAAACTTACATGTCAAATTAAAAAAACTAACAGCTAGATTATGAGTCTTGCGTTAGGCTTAAAAAGCAGCGTTGGCCGGTCCCAACGCTGCTTTTTAACGCCCGCTGGTATTACGAGTCTTGCAGGTACAGGTGTACAGCTCACTTTTTTGGCCAGACTCGGAAATACCGCAAATCAAATCCACTTACGTCAATTGCGTATCCTCTTTTTCAATGGGGACTTGCATAGCGCCGGTATTACAAGTCTTCCAAAAGGTGAGCGGTAGACCCTCTCCTGTCAAGCCTGGTACCGCATTTTAAAGTCAGTAGTTAAGAGTTTTACACTACAACACTGTAGCATAAAACTCTTAACTAAAGTGCTAAAAAGTACATTAACTCCCATAAACTACCTATTAACCCCTAAACCGAGGCCCTCCCACATCGCAAACACTAAAATAACATTTTTAACCCCTAATCTGCCGAACCGGACATCGCCGCCACTATAATAAATATATTAATCCCCCAAACCGCCGCACACCCTCCTCGCAAACATTAGTTAAATATTATTAACCCCTAATCTGCCGTCCCTAACATCGCCGACACCTACCTACATTTATTAACCCCTAATCTTCCGCCCCCAACGTCGCTGCCACTATATTAAAGTTATTAACCCCGAAATCTAAGTCTAACCCTAACCCCCCTAACTTAAATATAATTTAAATAAATCTGAATAAAATAACTATCATTAACTAAATTATTCCTATTTAAAACTAAATACTTACCTATAAAATAAACCCTAAGATAGCTACAATATAACTAATAGTTACATTGTAGCTATCTTAGGGTTTAATTTTATTTTACAGGCAAGTTTGTATTTATTTTAACTAGGTACAATAGTTATTAAATAGTAATTAACTATTTAATAACTACCTAGCTAAAATAAATGCAAAAGTATCTGTAAAATAAAACCTAACCTAAGTTACAATTACACCTAACACTACACTATAATTAAATTAATTCCCTAAATTAAATAAAATTATCTAAAGTACAAAAAAAACTAAATTACAGAAAAAAATAAACAAGTTACAAGATTTTTAAACTAATTACACCTAATCTAATCCCCCTAACAAAATAAAAAAGCCCCCCCAAAATAAAAAAAAGCCCTACCCTACACTGAATTACAAATAGCCCTTAAAAGGTCCTTTTGCGGGGCATTGCCCCAAAGTAATCAGCTCTCAGAATTCTATTAGCCAATCGGAATTAAGGTAGAAAAAATCCTATTGGCTGATCCAATCAGCCAATAGAATGCAAGCTCAATCCTATTGGATGATTTCATCAGCCAATAGGATTTTTTCTACCTTAATTCCAATTGGCTGCTAGAATTCTATCAGCCAATCGGAATTGAATGGACGCCATCTTGGATGACGTCATTTAAAGGAACCTTCATTCTGTGTTAGTCGTCGGAAAAAGAGGATGCTCCGCGCCGGATGGATGAAGATAGAAGATGCCGCCTGGATGAAGACTTCTGCCCGTCTGGAGGACCACTTCTGCCCGGCTTGGATGAAGACTTCTGCCCGTCTGGAGGACTACTTCTGCCGGTTGGATGAAGATGTCTCCCGGTAAGGTGAGCTTCAAAGGGTTAGTGTTAGGTTTTTATGGGGGGATTGGGTGGGTTTTAGAGTAGGGTTGGTTGTGTGGGTGGTGGGTTTTAATGTTGGGGGGGATTTGTAATTTTTTTTACATGTAAAAGAGCTGATTACTTTGGGGCAATGCCCCGCAAAAGGCCCTTTTAAGGGCTATTTGTAATTTAGTGTAGGGTAGGGCTTTTTTTATTTTGGGGGGACTTTTTTTATTTTGTTAGGGGGATTAGATTAGGTGTAATTAGTTTAAAAATCTTGTAATTTGTTTATTTTTTTCTGTAATTTAGTGTTTGTTTTTTTCATACTTAAGATAATTTTATTTAATTGTATTTAATTAGATTAGGGGTCGGCGATGTCGGGGGTGGCAGATTAGAGGTTAATAAGATTAGGGGTGTTTAGACTCGGGGTTCATGTTAGGGTGTTAGGTAGACATAACTTTTATTTCCCCATATATTTCCCCAATATCATCTTACCTATGTGTAAGTACTGGTGCACTTTGCTTTAAACAGCTATCGATATCTACCTAAGCAGCCGATTTTGTCTTTCTATCTAGACGGCTTACAGCTTCCACTATCTACCTATCCTTTGGAAAGAATTTGGAGGTTCTATTACCTACCTTTCCTTTGGAAAGAATTTGGAGGGTCCTTTGGGGTGACTACCTTCCCTGTGAAGGAACAATCCTAAGGAAGTTAACCCTCTCACTATGAAGAGTGGATTTTTTTAATTTTTGAGACATAGTTGCTTATTTTCATTGCAGGGCATATTGTGCATGTATGAAAGTACCTGTTACTATTGATTGTGTTTTATTTATTATTGATTGTGTTTGATTTATGTTTGTTTTTGGTGTATTTCAATGTATTAAATTTTAATCGCTATTTTGTGAATTTTTTGCTTATCAAGTAAAATATAACATTTTTGCATATCAAGTAAAATATAAATTTTAGATTTTATGTATAAATTTTATGTTGAACTATTAAAATACATTTTTTTGGACTTGACACCTTTTATTGAGGATATTCATTTATTAATTTATACTTTTAACAATTTGAACTAGTTGTGTGTGTGAAAATATTTCCAATTAATACTATTTATTCATTTATCCCCCTTTTATACCTACAGGCTTTAGCAAAATTTCTTTTGCGCAAATTAAGGGTTTTTAATTGGAGTTCCAGTGTATTACCAGCTCTGATTTTGATTCCTGGCTTGTTATTTGACTTGTGGACTTTTTATTTTTTACTATTAATAAAGGTGTGATTATTTTTGCACTTCTCGTCTCAGTCTGATTCTTGGGACCCTGATATTATTCAAGGGCCATGAATCCTGATGGTGCTAATAATCAACCTTTACCTGCCATCATTTCCAGGATGGATGAACAGGGTCAGAGCTTGGATCAATTAGCACTAGCCCAGCAAACCCTGCTGACTCGCACTGCACATTTGGACCAAAGTGTTCCCCAAGTTACTGCTGCTCCTATTTCCACGGCTGCACCTAGTCCTACCAGGAGCATGTCCGGTTCTGCACCTCTACCTCAGCGATATGGAGGCGATCCTAATCAGTGCAGAGGATTTTTGAACCAGGTGGGCATTTACTTTGAGATGTTACCTCAGGTGTTTCCCTCTGACAGAGCTAAGGTGGGATTTCTCATCTCGTTACTCTCTGACACAGTTCTTGCCTGGGATGATCCCTTGTGGGAGACTAATAAACCTGTAATTTCGAATTACCCTGAATTTGTGGCCTCCTCTGCTGCTAAACGACTCATGTAAATTCAGCAAGGTACAAGATCTGTTGCTCAGTATGCCATTGAGTTCAATATGCTTGCCGCAGAGGTAGGTTGGAACAATGAAGCCCTTGTTGCCGCTTTCTTTCATGGGCTCTCTATTATAGACAAAGTTGCTGCCAGAGATTTACCAGAGGATCGCGAGGCATTGGTGTCTTTTTTTATCCTAATTGACATCAGACTCAGAGAGAGGCCCTCTTTCAAGGAGCGCTTGAGGAAGCCTCCTGTTCCGTTGTCTCCTACGTGTTCATTCCCACCCATGCCTCCTGGTCCGGAGTCACCAGGTACTGCTAATCCGATGCAATTGGGATTCACACGTCTCTCTGTGGCGGAGAGGGCCTTTAGGAGGAGGGAGAGGCTCTGTTGGGGCTCTAAATTTTGAAACCCTCCAGTTCCAGGCGATAAATTCTCTACATTTTCCAGTTGTTCTGGGTTATCCCTGGCTCCAAAAGCTCAATACCAGTCTCGACTGGTGCAGATCCAAAGTTTTGTAGTGGTCTGCGCAATGTATTTCCACTTGTCTTTGGAAACCAGTTAAAGTCTTGTGCACTTCTTCGGTATCTCAATTGCCAGAGGAGTACCGAGAGTTCCTAGATGTTTTTGACAAGGTGCGTGCTGGTACGTTGCCTCCTCACCGGTCTTACAATTGTGCCATAGACCTGCAACCCGGAGCCATTCCTCCTCAGAGCCGGGTTTACCCTCTGTCTGTTGCAGAGAATTGTGCTATGGAGGAGTATGTTGCCGATGCTCTGTCACGGGGGATCATCCACAAATCCTGCACTCCTGCAGGGGCTGGCTTCTTCTTTGTGTAGAAAAAGGGTGGCGAGTTAAGACCATGTATCGATTATAGGGGTCTTAATCATCTTACTATTAAGAATGCTTACCCTATTCCGCTCATTACAGAACTCTTTGACCGCCTCAAGGGAGCTTTTCTAAACTTGATTTGAGAGGAGCGTACAATCTCATTAGGATCAAGGAGGGCCACGAATGCGGGCATTATGAATATCGTGTAATGCCCTTTGGCCTACTGTTTTCCAGGAATTTATTAATGATGACCTACTAGATATGTTGCAACAGTATGTTGCGGTGTACTTAGACAACATCCTCATACACTAACCCACACTTGAGGCTCATCGTTCTGATGTTACACGGGTTCTTCAGAGACTACGTGAGAACGGCCTGTTTTGTAAACTCAAGAAATGTGAGTTCCATCAGACTCAAGTAACCTTCCTAGATTATGTTATCTCCGTTGCAGGGTTCTCCATGGATCCTGACAAGTTCCTTAAAGAATTGTGGAGCAAGAGAGTTCAACTACAAGGAAGCAGTTCCAGCACTCTGTGCCCAGACTAAATGGCGAGAACAATCCAGTATTGAAAATAAAATATAACTTTTATTGAATTAACTTAAAATAATGAACGTAGACAAATACAGGGTTAAAAACCGCAATGTGAGTTTCTTAATATAATAAAAGTGGTGTGGTGATCACAATTATTAGTGTACCATTGCCTTAAATATGTAAATGCTTGGAATCACCACCTGCCAAAAATTGTATATATGTGCTTAAAACTCTTGGTGGTTTGAAAATAATCAAGTAACTTGAGTCATCTGGGTCCCCCAATACCTACTCCAGATAAATTCAAAATACATTAGACCAGTGTGACATATATTTCTTTTAAATCAATATTGTCCAACTGTTGTTATAGCGTTCAAATATATTGGTTGTAAGATACAGTAATCTTTTTATATAAAGTGTTAACAGATTCAATATATTATAGCATCAAAAATAAATTAGGTTTAGGTCAATTGAATAAGGTTATGTTGTGCTTATACATGTGTATTTGTGGCCTTATTGCCTGAGACCAGAAAATGAACACTTAATTATCGTCCGAGTGGTTCCTAATACTCTTAATAATGCTCAGTAACTTCGAGCCACCTGTTGTAGCACACAGCTCACTGGGTTTCAAAAATTAAATCTCACACAACCTAATTTATATTGGTTCAATGTATTTCTTTATGTATTTGGTATTGCTCCTTAATAATGCAACTTAATTGTCATGCTAAGGATAGATCATCTTGCACAAGTTACAATTTTGCTATATTACCATATTAGATCCATTCACAAGGGATTATATTGTAGTATGCATACATCTAGAGTGATTGTCTTGTGAGATAGGAATAAACTTGTGATTATCAAGCATACATATATAAATTAGGTTTGGTAGCTTAAATTACACAAGTGCATATCTTGCAACTTTTTTTAATGATAAACACAGTTCCTTAGTTAACTGCTATATTCATGTTGGTCTTCTTCAACCTATTGCTTATGGTGAGCGTCCTTGGACACATCTTTCCATGGACTTCATTGTCGAGCTCCCTGTTTCCAATGGTAGTACTGTTATCCTTATGGGGGTTGACCATTTTTCTAAAATGTCACATTACCTTCCCTTGAAGAAGTTGCCTACCGCACAGGAGCTTGCTTCAATTTTTGCCCGGAAGATCTTCTGTTTACATTGGTTACCCAAGGAGATAGTTTTGGACCGGGGTAGCCAGTTTGTCTCCAGATTTTGGCGTTCCTTTTGTGCTCAAATGGGGATCCAGCTTTCCTTCTCCTCGGCATATCACCCTCAATCCAATGGGGCTGTGGAACGGTCTAATCAAGCTCTGGAACAGTTCCTCTGTTGCTATGTCTTAGATCACCACAATAATTGGTCTGACCTGTTACATTGGGCAGAGTTTGCTCGTAATAGTGCTATTAATGTTTCCTCCAAGGGATCCTCGTTCATGGCGAATTATGGGTTTCAACCATCCTTGTTGCCCGATTCATTCATGTCTCAGGGTATTCTGGCTTTGGAGGAGCATCTCCGGCAACTCCGTTTCCACGTGGGTGCAAATTCGGGCTTGCCTTCATCATTCTATGCAGCGACAAACATTCCAGGCTGATTGTAGGCATCTGCCCTCGCCTTCCTACCAGGTTGGTGAGAGGGTTTGGCTGTCCTCCCGCAACTTGAACCTTCATGTGCCTTCCAATAAACTGGCTCCCAGTTATGTTGGTCCTTTTCTAATACTCCGACGGGTTAATCCTGTGGCCTACGCTCTTGACCTTCCTCCTGCAATGTGCATCATTTGTAATCAGTTTACCACTGTGTTGCCTTGTCCCCATCCTATCTTTGTTGACAACCATGAAGAATATGAGGTCAGCAGCATTATTGACTCTCGTATGTCCAGGGGCTGTGTACAATATTTGGTTCACTGGAGGGGCTACGGTCATGGGTTCCCTCTTCTGATGTTCATGCTCCCGCTCTAATCTGTGCCTCCCATGCCCATTTCCCCAATAAGCCTTTTGTCCTCCCGCGGGGAAGGGGTCGATGAGGGGAGGGTACTGCCAGGGTTTTTTCCCTGCTTTGTTTGCCATGTGCTGCTGGCAGCAATTTTACTCACCTCTCTTGCTGACTCTGGTGCATAGTGTGTGATGCTGCTCATTTCCTGCATGCCCTTTTAGGGCCAGACTGATGTACATCATACGTGTGAGACAGGTTGCAGTCTCAGAATTGTGATGTCATCACTTATTATTTAAATGGCCTCTGTCCAGTATGCTTTTCCCTTGCGTTGTCTCAGACCTGTTTGTGAGTTTCAGTGTATTACCTGGCTGTCTGACATCCCTCCTGTTTCCTGATCCCTGGCTTTTTCCTGACTCTGCTGTTCTCCTTGTTTCTGATTCCGGCTCGCCTGACTACTCGCTTTGGCTCCTGACTCGGTTCGTCTGACTACCAGCTCTGGTTTTGATTCCTGGCTTGTTACTTGACTTGTGGACTTTTTATTATTTTTTGCTATTAATAAAGGTGTGATTATTTTTGCACTTCTTGTCTCAGTCTGATTCCTGACACCCTGACAGGAGCATCCTCTTCATACAGTCGCCGCCATACACTGAATCTTCAATGCAAGGGGCGCAATCCAAGATGGCATCCCATGCATTCCTATTGGCTGAAAAATTTGAATCAGCCAATAGGAATTTGAGCTGCTAAAATCCTTTTGGCTGTTCAAATCAGCCAATAGCATTTAAGCATCTCTAATTCTATTGGATGATGAGTTATAATAACTTATAATCAGCAACAATATGCACTAATTATTTACTGATACATACGTGTTAGTCTAAGAATTGTAACACAAAGATGGTTTCCTGCCTCCAAGAGCAGGAAGAGCTGCAACGGGAGTGGAGCACAAGTATGCAATTCAGAGGTGGTAACCCACTCCCTGTGGTATGTATGAGGTCCTCCAATATAGCATACCTCAAACTAAAAAGCCTTGTGGTCTGATTTAAGTCTTGGAGATTCAGATGAAGTGCAGCTTTCCCCATTGTGGTATTGTAAATTATGAAATTGCCAGACTTCATCCCAGGAGTTCCTCACTAGATTTTGAATTATGGATATTATACATGCATTTAAAAAATAAAAAAAAGGTTTACATGGCTTCCAACATTTTACCTGTGGACTATGCGGGATGGGGATGCTAGTGGCTTAGTCAAAGAGATCCAGTGGCATAGTTTTGGAAAATTGGGATGGATCCATATCACATCTGGGGACAGAGCTAGGTGGGGTTTGAACAGCAGTGAGATCAGAGCTCGTTATATGACAGTCCACAGCAAATCAGGGCTTGTACAAAAACAACTTGCCTGTTTTAATGAAATTTTCTTTTGAACTGTCATACAATCCCCATTTTTTTTACTTTGTTTTCTCTGAAAAGAATGACAGGAAATTAGAGTAAAAGAATGACAAAGTTTAACCGCAGACATGAAAATAAATAAAGACTTTACACTGTATTAAATAAAACATTGGCTCAGCTATGGAAAAGCAATACTGTTCAAGTGACTTACTGTAGTCAAACAAAATCTAGAAACAGAACTTTTAAAAGCATTTTAGGCTTGTCAATAGATATTCTTTATTTAGGCACGTCAATATATATGCTTGCTGTTCATCAATAAATCTTTGAACTTTTGTGAGCATTAATGTGCATTTTTTTTAGATTTCTTGAAATTCTAAATGATCTCTTGTTGCTTTTTGAAGTGTTTTATTGTTCCCCTGACCTATATATTTTGAATGCTATCACTGCTAACTCACTTTCTTATAAAAAAAATATATTGGAATGTATAACTAAACATAAAGGTTTCCTCTAATCATTTATCCTATCATTCAATATCAATCCATAACACTTCTAACATCAAAACTACAATAACAAATGGAGAATTATATTTTTGTGCTCTTCTTAGCACAAGTACATGTAGGTGACCTTAAGTAAACCAAAGGCAAAATGATATTTCCTATTAAAAAACTGCTATATTGTTTAACTCTATATTTTTATATTTTTCAAGTTTTCAGTTACTTGACTGCAAAGGGCTCCAATGCACACACACACACACACATATATATATATATATATATATATATATATATATATATATATATATATATATATATATATATATATATACATACATATATATACAGTATATATATATATATATATATATATATATATATATATATATATATATATATATATATATATACATATCTGTATATGTGTTCATATGTGTGTCTGTGTTTATACAGGGAGTGCAGAATTATTAGGCAAGTTGTATTTTTGAGGATTAATTTTATTATTGAACAACAACCATGTGCTCAATGAACCCAAAAAACTCATTAATATCAAAGCTGAATAGTTTTGGAAGTAGTTTTTAGTTTGTTTTTAGTTATAGCTATTTTAGGGGGATATCTGTGTGTGCAGGTGACTATTACTGTGCATAATTATTAGGCAACTTAACAAAAAACAAATATATACCCATTTCAATTATTTATTTTTACCAGTGAAACCAATATAACATCTCAACTTTCACAAATATACATTTCTGACATTCAAAAACAAAACAAAAGCAAATCAGTGACCAATATAGCCACCTTTCTTTGCAAGGACACTCAAAAGCCTGCCATCCATAGATTCTGTCAGTGTTTTGATCTGTTCACCATCAACATTGCGTGCAGCAGCAACCACAGCCTCCCAGACACTGTTCAGAGAGGTTTACTGTTTTCCCTCTTTGTAAATCTCACATTTGATGATGGACCACAGGTTCTCAATGGGGTTCAGATCAGGTGAACAAAGAGGCCATGTCATTAGATTTTCTTCTTTTATACCCTTTCTTGCCAGCCACGCTGTGGAGTACTTGGACGCGTGTGATGGAGCATTGTCCTGCATGAAAATCATGTTTTTCTTGAAGGATGCAGACTTCTTCCTGTACCACTGCTTGAAGAAGGTGTCTTCCAGAAACTGGCAGTAGGACTGGGAGTTGAGCTTGACTCCATCCTCAACCCGAAAAGGCCCCACAAGCTCATCTTTGATGATACCAGCCCAAACCAGTACTCCACCTCCACCTTGCTGGCATCTGAGTCGGACTGGATCTCTCTGCCCTTTACCAATCCAGCCACGGGCCCATCCATCTGGCCCATCAAGACTCACTCTCATTTCATCAGTCCATAAAACCTTAGAAAAATCAGTCTTGAGATATTTCTTGGCCCAGTCTTGACGTTTCAGCTTGTGTGTCTTGTTCAGTGGTGGTCGTCTTTCAGCCTTTCTTACCTTGGCCATCTCTCTGAGTATTGCACACCATGTGCTTTTGGGCACTCCAGTGATGTTGCAGCTCTGAAATATGGCCAAACTGGTGGCAAGTGGCATCTTGGCAGCTGCATGCTTGACTTTTCTCAGTTCATGGGCAGTTATTTTGCGCCTTTGTTTTTCCACACACTTCTTGCGACCCTGTTGACTATTTTGAATGAAACGCTTGATTGTTCGATGATCACGCTTCAGAAGCTTTGCAATTTTAAGAGTGCTGCATCCCTCTGCAAGATATCTCACTATTTTTGACTTTTCTGAGCCTGTCAAGTCCTTCTTTTGACCCATTTTGCCAAAGGAAAGGAAGTTGCCTAATAATTATGCACACCTGATATAGGGTGTTGATGTCATTAGACCACACCCCTTCTCATTACAGAGATGCACATCACCTAATATGCTTAATTGGTAGTAGGCTTTCGAGCCTATACAGCTTGGAGTAAGACAACATGGATAAAGAGGATGATGTGGTCAAAATACTCATTTGCCTAATAATTCTGCACTCCCTGTATGTGTATATATGTCTGTAAGTATAGCTATACACAAATAAATGCATAAATACATGTGTAAGCAAGGAGCTGGCCTCAGATGAGGGAATAATAGCAGGGAGTCAGATCATGTGTACTATAAAAAACAACAACAATACAACCAGGCTGCAAGCTGATCACAGTCTATGAGCCTGTGCATCTGACTATGGGCCTGATAGTCAATACCTCGCAGCTCAGATGAGATGATCTAACAAGTCGCATCAGTACGGCAAGGCCCTTAATTTTTTTTAGATACACACATTTTATCTTGAGAAATGTTTATGTTGCTATGAAGGGTCCATCTGTTCTGCAAGCCGTCATGGTGGTGTCCACAAATTAAATTCACTTCCCCCTCTCCCTTCCTGTGCAGTGTCAAAGTCCCACCTCCTATATAAACTGAAGAACTGCATTGTAAGGGCTAGATTTATTAAAGCCCTACGGCTGCAAGTTCTCATAAGAACTTGCTCGCCGTATTTATCAAGCAGCGGTCACCAGACCGCCGCTTCCCTAACCTATTCGTCACCTCTAAGGTGGCAAAATTCAATCTCCTCGGTCTAGTCAGGCCGAGGAGATTGACAGCTCCTGCCTGCGCTTGATTGGCTGTGCGCGGGCAGGGCGCGGGATTGCACGGAAGCGCAAAATTGCGCTTGTGTGCAATAGCGAATACCTGCGGGTATGCCTAAACTTTAATAATTTTAGCCCTAAGTGAGCACATGGTGAGTTTGTTTTTATAGCAACCCCCTAATAGTACCCCTTGATAACAGCAGTCCCTGTCTGCCTATTAACTGCCTGTGGCCATTTTTACTGCATGATGAATATCTGCAATTAGCTATTATGAGAAGCATTCTGAGTATCACTGCTAGAAATAAAAGAGCATAAAGGAACATCTGTGAGTCTGTGTGGGTCTCAAAAATGTGTAAATTTATTTTCACATGTGCACATTCTAAATGCACCACAAAAACATCTCTTGCATGATCACCCTAGTGCTGTGAGTGGCTGCTGCAGTCTCTCCCACTTTCATTCACGGCTACAATTCAATGAAAACTGGGAAGCTCTTCAAAGCAGATCCGAGGTGGAGTATCTTAAACCATACATTTTAGTATAACACTACCAGCAGCTTACCCAGTCAGCACAACAGGAAATAAAATCAGAAAGTTTGGTGTATTTAATTTTTTTTAATTAACTCTGCATAATGTTTAATTAATTTATGCGTATTATCAATGTGTATAATATTTGTGTATTTATGTTTATAGTGTGTGTGCACAGTGTATGTGTATAGTGTATATGTATCTTATAGTGTATGTATGTGTGTATATGTTGTGTGTATTTTACAGTGCATGTGTTTTTGTTATAGTTTACCTGTGTGTGTATAGTATATGTTGGTGTGTATGTTTTTGTATAGTGTATATGTGTGCGTGTGTAGAGAATATGTAATGTATGTGGGTTATAGTGTCTGTATGTGGGTTATATTGTATGTGTGCATGTTTGTATATTATATGGGTGTGGTATAGTGTGTAGTGTGTATGAGCAGGGCTGAATAATGGAACGCATGGGGAGCTTACAGTTGCATGTAGGCTGTGAGTCTGTGAGGTTACAATTAACATGAAGGGGGCAAACAGTAAAGGCAGGACCGGAACTACAGACTTTGCAGGCAGTGTAGTTGCATGAGGACCTTCAGAGAGGTGTCTACCACATCTGAAAATCTGTGTGTGAGTGTCTGTATGTGTATTACTATCTGTGTTAGTCTGTGTGTGTGTTTCTCTGTGTTAGTATCTCTGTATCTGTGTATGTGTGCCTGTCTGTGTTTCTGCACCTGTGTGTTAGTGTCTCTGTGTGTATGTCTTTGTCTCTGTGTTAGCATCTCTGTGTGTCTTTGTATGTTTGTCTGTCTGTGTGTGCGTGTGTGTGTGTGTGTGTATGTCTCTGTGTTAGCATCTCTTTTTGTCTTAGTATGTCTATCTGTCTGTGTGTATGTTAGCTTTCTGTGTGTGTTTTAGTGTATAATGTGTCCCCTCTGCCTACTAAAATAAACCTAACAATATCTTCAGCACCAGGCCCATTAAGCTCTTTAAATGGAACTGCGTGTATGTGTTTGTTTGTAGTGTATGTATTGTGGATGGGGATCTGGAACTGTGTTATAGTGTATGTTTGTATAGTGTATAGGTGTAGTGTGGGTGTATAGTGTACATGTGGAGTGTACAGTATATGCTTGTGTTTGTACATATGTATTTAAGAACAAATAGGACATATTTTTCTATGTGAAGAACATTGGAATGTGAAATATTCATATTTCACGTCGAGTTAGCATGATCTGGGTTTGTATGTGAGCAAGGGTGTAATTTTTCCCACTTTTTCCGTTTCATTGAATTCTATGGGAGAATACGTTGCGATATTCGGACTTCGGCTTTTTGCATGCGTCAGATTAGCGCTCATGTGAAAACTTGTAATTTGCGCACTACCTAATGCGCAAAAAAAGCGGAGTGCAAACATGGCCATGTCACTGGCACTCCCATGAAGCCTAGGAGTGCTGCCCACTAGGCCACCAATGATCCCCAGCCTTTAGTGTGGGGGATCACCGAACAAAGTGTTTTAATGGCAATTCCACCTACATGACAAAAAGGGCTCATCATGCGCCTGCAGACTGCGATGTGCATGACTATATGAGCATAAAAATAGCTTGCCATGCTTATAGAAGGGGTTAAGCAGAAAGGGAAAAGCAGATACAGATCTGAGCAAGAGGAAAGCTCTGCAAATTAGACAGCTTGCAATTTCAAGACAATAGGTATCTGTGCAATACAAGAGGAATGGGACAAACTGGGTTGAATATATATGGAGAGTATGGTTGAAATAGGTGAGTTTGGGATAACCAGTATGTAGCGGTATTACTGGTGAGAGATTGGTCCGTGGCATGTGATCTATTTATTCATGACACAGAGTAGCTTTCTTCAATATTGTTCATAATGCCTTCTGTCTGTCTATCCATATCTATCTATTTATCCATCTAGATATACTGTATGTCTGTCTATCCATATCTATCTTTTTATCTCTCAGTCATTTGTCTATCTATTTACCTATCTTCTATCTAGATATTTCTATCTTTCTAGCTATCATTTATCGATCATCTATAAGTCTAACTATCTATCGATCATCTGTCTATCTATCTGTCTTCTATCTAGATATATCTATTTTTTCATATTTCATTTATCGATCATCTGTCTATCTATCTATCTTTTATCTAGATATATCTATTGTTCTATCTATCATTTACCGATCATCTCCTAGAACAAGCTAAATGGCCAGAAGTAAGTATCCTAGCCATTTGAGGGGATTGGGAGAATTTTGGAAGTGGGTCCTGCTTCAAGTTCTGCCCTGGCGATTATTTATACCACTTCAGAAACTATTCCCAATAAACATACCCAGTAATGTGATTAAGTCTACAAACATATATTTGTCCTTGTAACTTTCATTTTTTTTGCATTGCTCTTTGTTTCTTCCATTCCGATTAGTTATTTGCCCTTTTTTTCTTTGCACTTTCTCCAAGTTCATTTTATCATGTTCCATTTGTTATGTAAAAAACATTCATTTTATTTATTGAATAACTGGGCTATGGGTAATATATAATACACTGCACAACAAAATGTGTTTTCATTTAATTTATGGCCCATCTGAATAAAATATAAAGAAAATGAACAAATAAATATAAATGCTCAAGGCTTCTTTTTACAACAAGACGAATTTATATTCAAAGACTTTATAAGTTTATATAGACAAGTACAGAAATGGTGGAAACTACACTGTGAAAGTTCAGCTTATTATGTTTATAATATAAAAGTAATGCAAATAATTACTAAGTCTTGATTAAACTATACAACGGGGTCGATTTATCAAACTGCGGCAGACAGGGGGGCACATACGCACCCCTGTCTGCCCCAGCTTGCCTCTGGCGGGCTGAATTCCGCTGCTGGAATTCAGCATTGCATACGAGTGCTATTTTGCACTCACGTGCAATCCCTCCCTTGCCCGCACAAAGCCAATCACACATGGGCAGGAGCTGTCAATCTCCCCGGTCGGACAAGACCGGGAGATTGAAATTCACCACCTAAGAGGTAGCGAAAGGTTAGAGAAGCAGCGGTCGGATGACCCCTGCTTGATAAACACGGTTTGCAGGTTCTCTTGTGAGAGCCTGCAGTCATAGGGGGTCAAAGGCTGGGGAAAGCCTTTGATAAATTGACCCCAATATGTCATTGCAGGTAATTACATGAAAACTTAAATAGAGACAAGGAAATACACTTTGTCAGCTAACAAAAGAAGATAATAGCATGGCTACATAAGTAAAGTGTAATACTATGTTAGTCTTTTTGTTCATTATTTTCTGAATTTGTTTATCCTAACTGACTAATTCAGTGGTATTATAAGCCCAGATAAGGACAAGATAACATATCAGCAAGGATGCTATCATTTGTTTACAGCTTTAGGATATAGATGTTTGAAATATGGTTTTGGAATGACAACAAAAGATAAACCATAATCAAGGCCCCTTGTCCATGGTAAAGACAATTTTTTGTTTGTTTTTTTTAAACCATATGTTGGTCAAAGCAGGTCAGTAAAACAAAGTATAACAGCGTTAGCTGTTTATGGGCTAGATTACAAGTGGTGCACCAATGTTAGTGTGGGCGTGTTCATTTGATTGTGTATTACAAGTTGAAAGTAAATGTGCTCGCTCAAGTGCAATTGAATTTAATGCGCAACTGAAAACCTTGCGTAAAGGGTTAGAGCTAAAAAAAAAGTTATAGCAAACACAACATAAATACTTTAAAATAAACAGTTCTACTCATATAAACACTATCTGAAAAAAATTAGTCATATAAATACAGGGGTTCAAAGAAAGGTGTATATATACTGTATGTTTTACTGTAAATATTTCACATTCCAATGTTCTTCACATACATAAATATTTCTATATATTTAAATATACCTATATATACTGTATACACTATATATATTCATACAGTGGGGCAAAAAAGTATTTAGTCAGTTCTCCCACTTAAGAAGATGAGAGAGGCCTGTAATTTTCATCATAGGTATACCTCAACTATGAGAGACAAAATGTGGAAACAAATCCAGACAATCACAATGTCTGATTTGGAAAGAATTTATTTGCATATTATGGTGGAAAATAAGTATTTGGTCACCTACAAACAAGCAAGATTTCTGGCTCTCACAGACCTGTATCTTCTTCTTTAAGAGGTTCCTCTGACCTCCACTCATTACCTGTATTAATGGCACCTGTTTGAACTTGTTATCAGTATAAAAGACACCTGTCCACAACCTCAAACAGTCACACTCCAAACTCCACTATGGTGAAGACCAAAGAGCTGTCAAAGGACACCAGAAACAAAATTGTAGACCTGCACCAGGCTGGGAAGACTGAATCTGCAATAGGCAAGCAGCTTGGTGTGAAGAAATCAACTGTGGGAGCAATAATTAGAAAATGGAAGACATACAAGACTACTGATAATCTCCCTCGATCTGGGGCTCCACGCAAGCTCTCACCCCGTGGGGTCAAAATGATCACAAGAACGGTGAGCAAACATCCCAGAACCACACGGGGGGACCTAGTGAATGACCTGCAGAGAGCTGGGACCAACGTAACAAAGGCTACCATCAGTAACACACTACGCCGCCAGGGACTCAGATCCTGCAGTGCCAGACGTGTTCCCCTGCTTAAGCCAGTACATGTCCGGGCCCATCTGAAGTATGCTAGAGAGCATTTGGATGATCCAGAAGTGGATTGGGAGAATGTCATATGGTCAGATGAAACCAAAGTAGTACTGTTTGCTAGAAACACAACTCGTCATGTTTGGAGGAGAGTGAATGCTGAGTTGCAACCAAAGAACACCATACCTACTGTGAAGCATGGGGGTGGCAACATCATGCTTTGGGGCTATTTCTCTGCAAAGGGAACAGGACGATTGATCTGTGTACATGAAAGAATGAATGGGGCCATGTATCGTGAGATTTTGAGTGCAAACCTCCTTCCATCAGCAAGGGCATTGAAGATGAAACATGGCTGGGTCTTTCAGCATGACAATGATCCCAAACACACTGCCCGGGCAACGAAGGAGTGGCTTCGTAAGAAGCATTTCAAGGTCCTGGAGTGGCCTAGCCAGTCTCCAGATCTCAACCCCATAGAAAACCTTTGGAGGGAGTTGAAAGTCTGTGTTGCTCAGCGACAGCCCCAAAACATCACTGCTCTAGAGGAGATCTGCATGCAGGAATTGGCCAACATACCAGCAACAGTGTGTGACAACCTTGTGAAGACTTACAGAAAATGTTTGACCTCTGTCATTGCCAACAAAGGATATATAACAAAGTATTGAGATGAACTTTTGATATTGACCAAATACTTATTTTCCACCATAATATGCAAATAAATTCTTTCCAAATCAGACAATGTGATTGTCTGGATTTGTTTTCACATTTTGTCTCTCATAGTTGAGGTATACCTATAATGAAAATTACAGGCCTCTCTCATCTTCTTAAGTGGGAGAACTTGCACAATTAGTGGCTGACTAAATACTTTTTTGCCCCACTGTACATATATTTTCCTATGGATATACATTTTATATTAACATTATCAGATATATATATAAATAGATATTTAGTAATAAAAATAAAAAAAATTCTATGTGAAGAACATAGGAATGTATTTCAGGTCTAACAGTTATGAAAATATCAAAGGGACACGAAATCCAAATTTTTTCTTTCATGATTCCGATAGAGAATACAAGTTTAAACAACATTCCAATTTACTTCTATTATTTAATTTGCTTCATTATTCATATATCCTTTGTTAAAGAAATATCAATGCATATGGGTGAGCCAATCACATGAGGCATCTAAGTGCAGCTACTAATCACCAGCTATTTTTACAAAATACCAAGAGTATGAAGCAAATTAGATAATAGATGTAAATTGGAAAGTTGTTCAATTGCATACTCTTTCTAAATTATTAAAGAAGAAAAAATTGGTTTCATGTCCCTTTAAATATAAAATATAAAAAAATAATAATTATTACAAATTATTATAGATACTGTAAATATATAATAATTTGTGATAATTATTATTAATATTTTTTTAATATTTTATATTTAATATTTTCAGAACGCGCCTTAAGTTAACTAATTCTGCATGTGCGCTAATCCAACAAAGCGTTAGACCTAAAGAACGAAACTTACTTTATGAATTTTTTACATTCCTATGTTCTTCACAAACAATTCTTTTTCATTTTAATTATTAAATATATATATATATATATATATATATATATATATATATATATATATATATATATATATATTTATATATATCTGATAATGTTAATGTAAAATATATATCTATACCTATATATTTATAGGAATAAATATACAGGAATAGGTATATATAGATATATATAGAAATATGTATTTGAAATATAAATAACATTGTCCTGTATGTGAAGAACATTGGAATGTGAAATATTAATAATGCCTTTTGGGTTAGCGCACAAGCAATAAGTGGAAGGTTCTGTTTTCTTCTGTAATCTCCATTGATATCTATGGGGAGAAAAAGAAAAAAAGCGCGGTCCTGAAGTAAGCACGTGTCGGGTTTTGCTCGTACACAAAATTGTCATTATTAAATTATTAACTGCCTTTATTACCAAGCACCTTATCTTAATTGTAGTCATATTTGAGTGATGGGGCAAACTGCAGCCCAACAGAGGATGCCACAATTAAGACCTGTAAAAGGGATATTAAACCCAATTATTTTCTTTAATGATAGAGATAGATAGATAGATAGATAGATAGATAGATAGATAGATAGATAGATAGATAGATAGGTAGATAGATAGAGCATGTCATTTTAAGCAACTTTCTAATTTACTCCTGTTACCAATATTTCTTAATTCTCTTGGTATCTTTATTTGAAAAAGTAGGAATGTAAGCCTAGGAGCCGGCCCTTTTTTGGTTCAGCACCCTGGCTAGTGCTTGCTGATTGGTAGCTACATTTAGTTACCAATAAGCAAGCGCAACCCAGGTCTGAACCAAAAATGGGCTGGCTCATAAACATATATTCCTGCAAATAAAGATACCAAGAGAAGGAAGAAAATTTATAATAGGAGTAAATTAGAAAGTTGCTTAACATTGCATGCTCTATCTGAATCATTAAAGGGACACTATACCCAAACATTTTCTTTCATGATTAAGGTAGAGAATACAATTTTAAACAACATTCCAATTTACTTCTATTACCTAATTTGCTTCATTCTTTAGATATACTTTAATGAAGAAATAGCAATGCACACGGTGAACCAATCACAGGAGGCATCTATGTGCAGCTACTAAGCATATCTAGATATGCTTTTCAGCGAAGAATATCATGAGAATTAAGCAAATTAGATAATAGAAGTAAATTAGAAAGTTGTTTATAATTGTATGCTCTTTCTAAATCATGAAAGAAAACATTTGGGTTTCATGTCCCTTTAAAGTTGAATTTTGACTTAAGTGTCCGTTTAAGGATAAAAGTCCTAATGTGAGTCCAATAGAGAGCTATATAGTAGAGGCATGGATAAAAGATTGTAAACAAAATATTATAGCAGGTTACAGACTAAAATGAGTAAATAGATAAGTCAACATTTATCATAATCTAAGATTAGATTGAGAGAGTCTTTTATGGCAGGTGTGTCAAAATCAAAAATATAATGACCACAATTTAAAGGCATCACAATAAATATAACCTATTTGAATTGTAAATATGCATATTATAATATGATTGTGCATTATTGTTTGGCCACTGAAACAGAATGACAATTTATTAAAGCTGGAGTAAGTACGCTTTGAAATGAGGGAATCCATACTTTTTATGTGTACAATACAAAAATGAAACTCAACATAATTTTATTTACTATAACCTAGGACGGTCACCTGGATATTATTACAGCATAAGACAACAAGTTGAATACAATGTTCCTTTAATTATAATGATTTCAAATTAGCAAAGTAGTATCAAAATAGAAGCTCCATAAAACGAATTATACCTTAACAACATATCTTGTAAATTACAATATGTCTCATCTGTTTGCTTTCTAATCTTTGTGTTTGATTTGTAACATAAATAAAAGTCAAATGACACAGCCCAATAAGGAAAATAGCTAGTGTTTCATTTGTTATTGGTGTAAAGGTACAGGTTCCCGAAAATCACTGATTTTAAAGCAATAGCTATATTATTATTGTGTTTTATATTTAATCTATGTTTATGATAGCGGTCAGCCAGTTGGTATTCTGGTGAAGGAAATTTCTAATAATCCCATAAAGATTTGTGGAATGATGCATATAATACATATGTGGAATGATACAACATAATTCCATGTTCATACCACATTAATGTACAACATAATTCTTTGTTCACACATTAGTGTACAATATTTCATCCTGAGGCCAATCAAGCAGAGCATTCCTAATAAATTTAACAATATATATATATATATAAAATGCACTGTATTTATTAGGGAGAAGGTACCAAAATACTACTTGACAATTTATTATTTATTATTTGGGTGCAGACCCTGTAACACACATGAATTTACTTTCAAATACCAGAGAGAAATATTGAAGAGGACACAGTAGTGTCCTCTCCAAAAAGACAGGGATTTCAGCACTCCATAAAATTATAAAATAATTAAGTCAATGACACATTTGAAAAATGTATTAAATTTATTATGAGCAGGTGTTCTCAGCTTCAGCGTAAACTAAACAACTTCTTCAAATTTAATATTTGTTCAAACAAAACAAAAAGCATACATTTCAAATACAATGTGTAAAATAAATGCAAAGTTAAAGCTGGCCAGCTCACTAAGAGTAAACACGATGCAAATGATATCCTTAAGTTGGGTTAACAAAGTTATTAAGCAACACCCCTACCAGCGGGTAGCCCTGTATAACCACAGGAATCTGCTACCATGGATAATAATGGGGATCCATGCAAAATAACTCAGAATACAAACGTGATCATGGCAACACCTCTCTCAGAGGATAACCCAATCAAAATTGGAAACTTTTTACCTTGAGAATAACCTGAGGATCTATGCCAGTCACTAAAGTATACTGTAATATTGGAAAAAGCAAATAATTACATGCTTCACATTTTACACTCTATGTTCAATAAACAACACCCCGACCAGAGGGTAGCACCAATATTGCAAAAAGGTACCTGCTACCTTGGTACTACTTGGGGATCTATGTTTATATGGTAATAGATGTGTAATCACAGCAATTTATGGAAACCACATATATAAAGCAAGCACAATGAACTTTTTGGAGATTTTAAAGGTAAGAAACACTTCCACTGCAAACTTGTTCAAGCTGTAATGTGTGCAGTTCATTACGTTTCATTAATCCCAGGCAGTACATTCCATTTTAGACTCGTAAGTCCGTAAATACGTTACAAATAACTCCTGGAGCTCGAAATCCTAATCCTTTTTACAGTGATGTGAGTCCGGGTACGGTGCCTGCTTGCTGCTGTGGTTAAGAAGCTGTGTTTGCATCGAGTAGCACTCAGGGGCTGGATCTCAGCAGTGAAAAATGTAAATTCAACTGAAAACTGGGAATGCAGCATTACAGTATGTACTGAGTATTAAATAATTGTTCTATTGAGACGCAAAACAAATAACAAATTCTACAATGATGTAAAAAACTAAGGAACAATATTAGAATTCTAAGACTGCAAGAGCACAGAGGGAAAAATAATTCTAGGAACTCTAGTACACCGGGAGAAGCAGAGGCAAAAAGCAGCAGGACTTAATAAAAACAAGGAACCGGGTCGTATATAAGAAGAGCTTGGCAAAATACAGGGAATTAAGTATAGGTTAGAATGCACCTAAACTAGTTTAAAGAGAAGCCTTAAGCAGTGAAAGATTACTGAAACATGTTGCAAATAGAAAATGCACTGGTAGCTGGGTAATGGATACATCAAGATCACTCAAATTTAAGTGTGAACAAATTGATTTATTGCTAAGCATAAACCATTTTTTCTCTCTCATACTCTCCTAGAACTATTTCTACACTGTTTGGCAGGTACCAAAGCTATACAGAACAAAGGTTAGTGAGGGAAGAAACATCTGTCTAGCAAAGAGACGTAATGGGACATGAATCCCAATTCTTTGATGTTTTAGATAGACCATATAATTTTAAACAACTTTCCAATTTACTTCTATTATCTATTTTGCTTAATTTCCTTTGTATCATTTGTTGAACGAGCACCAATGTACTACTGGGTGCTAGCTGAACACATTTGTAAACCAATGACAATAGGAATTTATGTGCAGCTTCCAATCAGCAGCTAGCTACTAACTCCAGATCCTACCTTGGTATGCTTTTTAACAAACGTTACCAAGTGAGTGAAGCAAATTAGATAATAGAAGTAAATTGGAAAGTTGTTTAAAATGAAATGCTCTATCTGAATCATAAAACATTTTAGGTTTCATGTTGTGACGGGACCTGGGAGCTTGTACCCTGAGTTGAGGTCCACAGCAGTCCCACCCTGCTGCACACCCTTCCCCAAGTGCCACCAGAGGCCTCCAGTGAGCAGTGTCCCTGCGTTTGATAATGCAAAAATACAAAATTCCAACACCTTTTATAATTCAATATGGTGTGCAAGCTAGTGGGGTACCTTCCCCACAAATATATCCAACATAGAAAAACAGAAGCACCACCAACTCTGAACCATAATGATTTATTCAGTCAGACTTAAAAGAAACAATATCCCAAAAACATACTTTGTACATAGGTCCCCCCTAGTGAACAAAATGGAGAATTTTGTTAAAAATGTTAAGAAAAATCTAAATCACATATATATATATATATATATATATCTATAGAAAAACAGTCCAGTCATTATCTCTATTCATACCACCTTGCATTAGGGTTCCAAGTTCATATATCCAAAAAGCTTCCCTCCTCGTAAGACACTTTTCACGACCACCTCTGAGCCTAAGGCACCTAACTTGTTCCAAAATCTGGAATCTACGTTTTCTTAAATTATGTCCGTCAGCAAAAAAATTATGTGCCACCGGTACATCCAACTTTTAGTCCTAATATTACGTTTATGCTGATTAATACATTCAAAAACAGTGCAGGTGGTCTACGTACTCCAAACCCCACGGACATTTTAACAAATAAACTGCATGGTCTGTATTACAGAAGTAGTACCCTATAATAGCATACTTCTTTCCTGATCTGGGATAGACAAACATAGGATTCTGAATAATACTGTTGCAATTAAGACAAGGGAAGCAATCTAAACTCTTTGTAAGGGTGCCAGGAATCAGACTGAGACGAGAAGTGCAAAAATAATCACACCTTTATTAATAACAAAAAATAATAAAAAGTCAAAAAATTCAAATAACAAGCCAGGAGTCAAAACCAGAGCTGGTAGTAAGACGAGCCGAGTCAGGAGCCAAAGCGAGTAGTCAGACGAGCTGGAATCAAGAACAAGGAGAACAGCAGAGCCAGGAACAAGTCAGAGATCAGGAACCAGTAAGGGACGTCAAACAGCCAGGTAATACACTGGAACTCACAAACAGGTCTGAGACAACGCAAGGGCAAAGCATACTGAACACTTTAAATAATAAGTGATGACATCACAATTCTAAAACTGCAACCTGTCTCACACGGATGATGTACACCAGTCTGCCCATAAAAGGGCATGCAGGAAATGAGCAGCATCACACACTATGCATCAGAGTCAGCAAGAGAGGTGAGTAAAATGGCTGCCAGCAGCACATGGCAAACAAAGCAGGGAAAAAAACCCTTACAGTACCCTCCTATAAATGACCCCTCCCCCTCGGGAGGACAAAAGGCTTATTGGGGAAACATGCATGAAAGGCATGGAGGAGGGCGGGAGCATGAACATCAGAGGAGGGAACCCATGAACGCTCCTCCGGACTGTAGCCCCTCCAGTGAACCAAATACTGTACATGGCCCCTGGACATACGAGAGTCAATAATGTTGATGACCTCATATTCTTCATGGGTGTCAACAAAGATAGGATGGGGACGAGGCAACACAGTGGTAAACCTATTAAAAACCAATGGTTTCAAGAGGGAGGCATGAAAAACATTGGCGATGAGCATCGCAGGAGGAAGGTCAAGAGCGTAGGCCACAGGATTGACTCACCGGAGTATTCGAAAAGGACCAACATAACGGGGAGCCAGTTTATTGGAAGGCACATGAAGGTTCAAGTTGCAGGAGAACAGCCAAACACTCTCACCAACCTGGTATGAAGGCGCAGGCAGACACCTACGATCAGCCTGGAACTTTTGGCGCTGCATAGAATGATTAAGGCAATCCTGAATCTGCACCCATGTGGAACATATTTGCCGGAGATGCTCCTCCAAAGCCGGAATACCCTGAGACATGAATGAATCGGGCAACATGGATGATTGAAACCCATAATTCGCCATGAACGGGGATAACTTGGAGGAAGCATTAATAGCACTATTACGAGCAAACTCTGCCCAAGGTAACAGTTCAGACCAATTATTATGGTGATCTGAGACATAGCAATGGAGGAACTGTTACAGAGCTTGATTAAACCGTTCCGCAGCTCCATTGGATTGAGGGTGATATGCAGAGTAGAAGGAAAGCTGGATCCCCATTTGAGCACAAAAGGAACGCCAAAATCTGGAGACAAACTAGCTACCCCGGTCCGACACTATCTCCTTGGGTAACCCATGTAAACGGAAGACCTCCCAGGCAAAAATTGAAGCAAGCTCCTGAGCGGTAGGCAGCTTCTTCAAGGGAATGCAATGTGACATTTTAGAAAAACGGTCAACCACCATAAGGATAACAGTATTGCCATTGGAAACAGGGAGCTCGACAATGAAGTCCATGGAAAGATGTGTCCAAGGATGCTTGCCATTAGCAATAGGTTGAAGAAGACCCACAGGAAGACGTCGAGGAGTCTTATTCTGTGCACAAACTGAGCAGGAGGCAACATACGCAGCAACATCAGAACTAAGACCTGGCCACCAGAATTGTCGAGTGACAGACCAAATCATTTGGTTCTTGCCTGGGTGACCTGCGGCTTTAGGATAGTGGTAAGTGTGCAAAAGTTTAGTTGGAAGATTCTCAGGAACAAAACACTTACCACTAGGTTTCTCAGGAGGTGCATTGGTTTGTGCAACCAGGATCTCCTCCCCCAATGGAGAAGTCAAATTAGTATGTATGGTAGCTAAAATATGGTCAGGAGGTATAACTGGAGTAGGTACAGACTCCTCCTTGGACAGAGGCGAAAATTGTCGAGAGAGGGCATCAGCCCTAACATTCTTACTACCAGGCAGGTAGGAGACCACATAATGAAATTGAGATAAAAATAACGCCAATCTGGCCTGTCAGGGCGACAAACGTTTTGCTTCAGATAGATAAGTTAAATTCTTGTGGTCAGTAAGAATGAGCACTGGTACGCTAGTACCCTCAAGAAGATGCCTCCATTCCTTGAGTGCCAAAATTATGGCCAGTAATTCCCTGTCACCAATTTCATAATTGCACTCCGCTGGAGACAATTTCTTAGAGAAGAAACCGCACTGATGCAAGGAACCATCAGGCGTAGGACGTTGAGAAAAGAGGGCTTCTACTCGAGTCTCAGACGCATAATGGCAGTAGGTGACCAAAGGAGTGGATCATTCTCTTTACGGGTCATGTCTGTGATATGTTTGACCAAGGAAGAAACGTTTTTAACGTTGAATAGACCAAAGATCAACTGGGTGAGGCCACTGCAGAACTGCAGACAACTTGTCAGGATCCATGGAAAACCCTGCAACGGAGATAACATAATCTAGGAAGGTTACTTGAGTCTGATGGAACTCACATTTCTTGAGTTTGCAAAACAGGCCATTCTCACATAGTCTCTGAAGAACCCTGTGTAACATCAGAACAATGAGACTCAAGTGTGGGGGTGAGTGTATGAGGATGTCGTCTAAATACACCACAACATACTGTTGCAAAATATCTCGTAGGACATCATTAATAAATTCCTGGAAAACAGCAGGAGCATTACATAGGCCAAAGGGCATTATAAGATACTCATAATGCCCGCTCTTGGTGTTAAATACTGTTTTCCATTTGTGGCCCTCCTTGATCCTAACGAGATTGTATGCTCCTCTCAAATCAAGTTTAGAAAAGACCGTAGCTCCCTTGAGGCAGTCAAAGAGTTCCGTAATGAGCGGAATAGAGTAAGCATTCTTAATGGTAAGACGATTAAGACCCCTATAATCAATGCATGGTCTTAACTCGCCACCTTTTTTCTTCACAAAGAAGAAGCCAGCCCCTGCAGGAGAGCAGGATTTGCGCATGATCCCCCGCGACAGAGCATCAGCAACATACTCCTCCATAGCACAATTCTCCGCAACAGACAGAGGGTAAACTCGGCCCCGAGGAGGAATGGCTCCAGGTTGCAGGTCTATGACACAATCGTAAGACCAGGGAGGAGGCTACGTACCAGCACGCACATTGTCAAAAACGTCTAGGAACTCTTGGTACTCCTCTGGCAATTTAGATACCGAAGAAGTGCCCAAGACTTTAACTGGTTTCCGAAGACAAGTGGAAATACATTGCGGAGACCACAACAAAATTTTGGACCTGCGCCAGTTGAGACTGGGATTGTGCTTTTGGAGCCAGGGATAACCCAGAACAACTGGAAAATGCGGAGAATTTATCACCTGGAACTGGAGGGTTTCAAAATGGAGAGCCCCAACAGCCATGGAAAACGGAGTGGTTTCGTGAGTAATGAGTGCGGGCTGAAGGGGCCTGCCATCACAGGCCTCAATAGCAAGCAGAACGGACCGAGGCAAAACAGGAATAGAGTGCTTTGATACAAAACCACTGTCAATGAGATAGCCCACAGCACCAGAGTCAACAAGAGCCTGGGTGACTATGGAGGAGTCCACCCAGGAAAGGACAACAGTGACCAAAGGTTTTTTCCTTTAGCGGTTCCGGGGACGAGGATAAACCACCCAAGGTCTGCCTCCAACAGGATCTTAGGTGTGAGCGTTTCCCGGCCGTGTAGGACAAGACTTCAAAAGGTGGCCCTGTAACCCACAATAGAGGCAGAGCCCCTCCCTCCTCCTAAAGGCCCTCTCCACCGTGGAGAGATGTGTGAATCCCAACTGCATCGGCTCAGCAGTACCTGGTGACTAGGGACCAGGAGGCATGGGAGGAGAGGGAGGCATGGGTGGAAACAAACACAAGGAGACAACGGAACAGGAGGCTTCAGCAAGCGCTCCTTGAAAGAGGGCCTCTCTTTGAGTCTGATGTCAATTAGGATAAAAAAAGACACCAATGTCTCGAGATCCTCTGGTAAATCTCTGGCAGCAACTTCATCTTTAATCGCATCAGAAAGCCCATGAAAGAAGGCGGCAACAAATTCAGGGTAATTTGAAATCACAGGTTTCTTCATTTCCCAAAAGGGATTAGCCCAGGCAAGAACTGTGTCAGAGAGTAACGAGATGAAAAATCTCACCTTAGCTCTGTCAGAGGGAAACGCCTGAGGTAACATCTCAAAGTAAATGCCTATCTGGTTCAAAAGCCCTCTGCACTGAATAGGATCGCCTCCATATCGCTGAGGTAGAGGTGCAGAAATGGACATGCTCCTGGTAGGACTAGGTGCAGCAGCGGAAAGAGGAGCAGCCATAACTTGTGGGACACTTTGGTCCAAATGTGCAGTGCGAGTCAGCAGGGTTTGCAGGGCTAGTGCAAATTGATCCAAGCAGTGATCCTGTTCATTTATCCTGGAAATGATGGTAAGTAAAGGTGGATTATTAGCACCATCAGGATTCATGGCCCTTGCATAATGTCAGGGTGTCAGGAATCAGACTGAGACGAGAAGTGCAAAAATAATCACACCTTTATTAATAACAAAAAATAATAAAAAGTCCACAAGTCAAATAACAAGCCAGGAGTCAAAACCAGAGCTGGTAGTCAGACGAGCCGAGTCAGGAGCCAAAGCGAATAGTCAGATGAGCTGGAATCAGGAACAAGGAGAACAGCAGAGTCAGGAACAAGCCAGAGATCAGTAACCAGGAGGGATGTCAGACAGCCAGGTAATACACTGGAACTCACAAACAGGTCTGAGACAATGCAAGGGCAAAGCATACTGAACAGAGGCCCTTTAAATAATAAGTGATGACATCACAATTCTGAGACTGCAACCTGTCTCACACAGATGATGTACACCAGTCTGGCCATAAAAGGGCATGCAGGATATGAGCAGCATCACACACTATGCACCAGAGTCAGCAAGAGAGGTGAGTAAAATGGCTGCCAGCAGCACATGGCAAGCAAAGCAGGGAAAAAACCCTGACACTCTTTTTGCTAATATAGATTTTATGTACAGATTTGGATGGACCAGTATCAGCCCTTACCAAACTATACTTTTGTTCCCCCCCCCCCCTCTTAAAAGCAAAATCTTCAGAACCTGGCTTTAGAAGAAAATAAGGGTGCACTTTTTAGCCTTGATATGGTCTTTTGTTTATACTTATATATGTCTATTAATCATGAGGCAAGCCTTGGAGCTGTTAATAAAGTTTTGAGTCAGCATGTTAATTAGGACTGTTACGCAGAAGGAGATGTAATTATTCTTTGTTTTTAGGTCAATTTTTATTTTCAGCTCCAGGGTACTACTATGGGTTCCAATGTCGCCCCCACATATGCCAACATTTTTATGAATATTTTTAAAGAATCTTTAGTTTATTGTCATCCACTTTTTTGCAAGATACCACCACCTTCTATTGAATTTCAGAAATTGCCATGAAATTATTTATGAATAAATAGAACGTATTCTATGTGAAGAAAATTGGAATGGGAAATATTAATATTTTCATGTCGGGTTAACGCACTTGAGAATATGTGATAGGGTTTGCACGCAAGTAGGGTTTTAGGGTTTTTTCCACTTTTTTTTTGCTCCATTGACTTCTATGGGGTAATAGGTTACCACCTGCGTGATATTGTACGTTCGGCTTTTTAGGTGTGTCGGGTTAGTGCACAAGTGAAAATAGTTTACTTTCAACTTGTAATACGATCACAACCCTTCACACGCAAGAAGCTTACTTCTAGCACAGTAAATGTAAATCATTTTTACATTATAGTATTTTTTCAATTACTTATATATCCTAAGTAAATATGTGAATGATTTATATTTGTATACATACTTCTATGTATACAGGTACTTTAATAAATATTTAAATTAAATTATGGTTGTTATAGGGACAGAAAAGTAAATATTTTTACATTATTAAACAGTAAATGCACATTTAAAGGAGGCATGTGCATCCCTTCTCTTCTCTGCAGCCTATGGGGTAGATTTATCAAAGCTTCAACTAATAATACGCTGCAATCCCGTGTCAAATTCAACGCAAGATTGATCCGCCGTAGTTAACAAGGCGTCAAGATTGTCAAATGTTAAAATGTGTGACATAATATACGCTCCTGCGATATCAATCCGAAGCAGATTGATGCTTGCGTCATTCCAGATGTTTCGAATTCACATTCGACTCTATTTGACCCTCTTCCCAATTTATCAAAGATTCAACAGGTACACTTGCGTCAGTTCCGACACAGCGTACCTATCGTTCAAACCGCCATCCTTGAGGCCGCGAATGCCATAAAAATCAATGTGAGTCGGAAAACACAGAAAGGTTATGTTCGATGCTAGTAGATATAGGGATACAACTTAAATACATTACTACTTATTGATTATGTTACATCTTTGTCTCTCATTACAAAGCAAGGGGACAATATTATTGCTCCAAATTTGATGCATAGTATTGCTCCAAACTTGGTGCACTAGTAGAAAAATGAAATAAATGCATCACATAATATAGCTAACTTCCTTTTTTTTCTTATTTTGATAAATCTATTTGCACCATATTTAAAGCATGTAATACAAGTCCCACTCTCCACTTTGCACCAAATGTGACGCAATTCTCCTAAACAACCCACAAACTACTGAAATTTTCCACCACTTTTGATTGGGAAATGCATAATCACATGATTTATGACAGCAGCCAATCTGATTTAAATATACATTTTCTACTATCACTAACAAATCAAATTGCTCATTACTTGTGTCATTGATCATTCATCAGAACTTGCAAGTGCCATTTGTTACATTGTGTATTATACTTTCAAAGAATGTATATGTGAAATTAGTATTAAAGTTAAACATTGATGATGACATTAGGACACACAGTGAAATATTTTGGACAATGTTTTAAAAATTTGAATGATGTTTAATTCAATATAATCTTAAAGGGACACTAAACCCAATTTTTTTTCTTTCATGATTCAGATAGAGCATGCAATTTTAAGCAACTTTCTAATGTACTCCTATTATCAATTTTTCTTCGTTCTCTTGCTATCTTTATTTAAAAAGCAGGAATGTGATGCATAGGAGCCGGACCATTTTTGGTTGAAAACCTGGGTTATGATTGCTTATTGGTGGGTAAATGTCAGCCTCCAATAAGCAAGTGCTATCCATGGTGCTGAACCTGGCTGCTAAGATTTACATTCCTGCTTTTAAAATAAAGATAGCAAGAAAATGAAGAAAATTGATAATAGGAGTAAATTAGAAAGTTGATTAAAATGTCATGCTCTATTTGAATCATGAAAGAAAAAAATTGGGTTCAGTGTCCCTTTAAGCTGATAGTTCAAAGGGATAGTTTACCTAACATTAAACTGTCATGAATCAGATACAGCAGAAATTAAAATTACTTCTTTACTGTCATGCTATTTTCAGTGTTTTTCTTCCTTCTCTTGAATTTCATTTTCATGAAGAAATGTCATCTTATATGCCAGCCCATTTTATAACACCTGTGTAGGGGTGGTATTTAAAACTAGACTGCAATCAGGAAGCGTTACACAGGTGAAGAGAGAAAACTAGCCCAGCTCTTAAAATTGTCATTGATTGCAAATAAATACAAATGATACCCTGATTACATGTTATATTCGCAATTATTCCTGCTCAGAATAATAATAAATTTACACTATATATATATATATATATATATATATATATATATATATATATATATATATATATATATATATATATATAGTGGTATAAATAAAAAAAAGAGATATGAAAGACAACATTTTTTAGAACAAAAAAATAAATTTAGGGACATGTAAATATGTTTGCAAAAGATTTCTGACATAGCACATATATATATATATATATATATATATATATATATATATATATATATATATATATATACCTGTATATATATATATATATATATATATATATATATATATACGAGTATGTGCAAAGATAAATGTACAAATCCTAGCATTAATAATCATTTTAAAAAACAAAAAAAACATGCGGCTAGATTACAAGTTGTGCGTTACGGTAAAAAAGCAGCATTAAGAGGACCTAACGCTGCTTTTTTACGCCCGCTGGTATTACGAGTCTTGCAGGTTTAGGTATACCGCACACTTGTTTGGCCTTACCGCAAAACGACTTACGTAAACTTTGTAAAGTCTTTTTTCTATGGGACTTCCATAGCGCTGATATTACGAGTCTGTCCTGGGATGCCAAAAAGTGAGCGGTACACCCTACCCTGTCAAGATCCCTAACGCATTTAAAAGTCAGTAGTTATGAGTTTTACACTACAACTCTGTAGCATAAAACTCATAACTAAAGTGCTAAAAAGTACACTTACACCCATAAACTACCTATTAGCCCCTAAACCGAGGCCCTCCCGCATCGCAAACACTATAATAACAATTTTAACCCCTAATCTGCCGCTCCGGACACCGCCGCCACCTACATTATATTTATGAACCCCTAATCTGCTGCCCCCAACATCGCCGACACCTACATACTATTTATTAACCCCTAATCTGCCTTCCCCAATGTCGCCGACACCTATATTATATTTATTAACCCCTAATCTGCCTTCCCTAATGTCGCCGACACCTACATTATATTTATTAACCCCTAATCTGCCTTCCCCAATGTCGCTGACACCTACATTATATTTATCAAACCCTAATCTGCCGCCCCAAACATCGCCGCCACTATATTAAAGTTATTAACCCCTAAACATAAGTCTAACCCTAAACCTAACACCCACTAACTTAAATATAATTTAAATAAATCTAAAAAAAAATTCTACCTTAATTCCGATTGGCTGCTAGAATTCTATCAGCCAATCTGTATCTAAGGGATGCCATCTTGGATGATGTCACTTAAAGGTACCTTCATTCCTCGTTAGTCCGTCGGCAGAAGAGGATGCTCCGCGTCGGATGTCTTGAAGATGGACCCGCTCCGCGCCGTATGGATGAAGATAGAAGATGCCATCTGGATGAAGACTTCTGCCCATCAGGAGGACCACTTCGCCCGTCTTGGATGAAGACTTCTCCCGGCTTTGTTGAGGACTTCGGCCCGGCTTGGATGAAGACGTCTCCCAGTTAGTTGATCTTCAGGGGGTTAGTGTTAGGTTTTTTAAGGGTATATTGGGTGTGTTTTATTTTTAGGTTAGGGACTTTGGGCGGCAAAAGAGCTAACTGCCCTTTAAAGGGCAATGCCCATCCAAATGCCCTTTTCAGGGCAATGGGGAGCTTAGGTCTTTTTAGATAGTATTTTATTTCAGGGGTTGGTTGTGTGGGTGGTGGGTTTTACTGTTGGGGGGGTTGTTTGTATTTTTTTACAGGTAAAAGAGTTGATTACTTTGGGGCAATGCCCCACAAAAGGCCATTTTAAGGGCTATTGGTAGTTTAGTTTAGGCTAGTTTTTTTTTATTTTGGGGGGGCTTTTTTATTTTAATAGGGCTATTAGATTAGGTGTAATTAGTTTAAATATCTGTAATTTGTTTATTATTTTCTGTAATTTAGTGGGGGGGTGTACTTTAGCTAATTTAATTTAATTTAGCTAATTATATGTAATTTATTTAATTATATTTAATTTAGTAAATTTATTTAATTATAGTGTAGTGTTAGGTGTTATTGTAACTTAGGTTAGGTTTTATTTTACAGGTACTGTTGTATTTATTTTAGCTAGGCAGTTATTAAATAGTTAATAACTATTCTACCTAGTTAAAATAAATACAAACTTGCCTGTAAAACAAAAAATAAACCCTAAGCTAGATACAATGTGACTTTTAGTTATATTGTAGCTAGTTTAGGGTTTATTTTATAAGTAAGTATTTGGTTTTAAATAGGAATAATTTAGTTAATGATAGGAATATTTATTTAGATTTATTTAAATTATATTTAAGTTAGTGCGGTTAGGTTTAGGGTTAGACTTAGATTTAGGGGATAATAACTTTAATATAGTGGCGGCGACGTTAATAAATATAATGTAGGTGTCGGCGACATTGGGGAAGGCAGATTAGGGGTTAATAAATAGTATGTAGGTGTCGGCGATGTTAGGGGGCAGTAGATTAGGGGTTAATACATATAATGTAGGTGGCGGTGGTGTCCGGAGCAGCAGATTAGGGGTTAATAAGTGTAAGATTAGGGGTGTTTAGACTTGGGGTTCATGTTAGGGTGTTAGGTGTAGACATAACTTTTATATCCCCAAAGGAATCAATGGGGCTGTGTTAAGGATTTTTACGCTGATTTTTTGCGGGTGTTAGACTTTTTCTCAGCCGGCTCACCCCATTGATTCTTATGGGGAAATCGTGCATGAGCACGTTACACCAGCTCACCGCTGACTTAAGCAGCGCTGGTATTGGAGTGTGGTAATGAGCAAAATTTTGCTGAACGCTCACTTTTTATCTTTTAACGACGGGTTTCTGAAAACTCGTAATACCATCGCTGCATGTAAGTGAACGGTGAGGGAAAACTGCTCATTAGCACCGCACAACCTCTAACGCAAAACTCGTTATCTAGGTGATGATTTCTAGAAATACAAATACACATTAATTTATGTGAAAATATCATATATCAGTTTTTTGTATAACAAATACATAGAAAAATACTTTCTAAGAGATATTATTGTTTGTTCAGGTATAAATCTAGCTATTTCTTGGACATTAACAGATAAAAAATAAAAGATTAGCTTTAGATAAATGTGCTTGTTCATGGACAGTAATTAAATGGTATAAATAAAGTTGGAAAAAACAGAATATCCGCAACATCGATGACTCTTATTTATCAACAGTCCGATGCTCATTGCTCTGTACTTGATGCACATGTTTTTGACAGACTTTTTAATAAATAAGGCCGTCTCATGTAGATTTACGGCAGTGATGTCTGGCGAGCATATTGACTCCAGCCAATGCGTCGAGAGTGGCGCAATGATAAATAGGCTCCTATGTCTTCAGCACACAAACACACAACTTTATAAGGTGTCAAGTGGCTGTATCCTGTGACAAATTTTTATACAGGGGATGGTAACGGTTTCAGGTGCCAAAAAATGGGTGAAAAAAGGTATGTGGCCCATAATGATTATTCAATGCGCAAATACTTTGCAATAATGTAAAATGATTATGTATGCTTATTGTCTCTTTAAGTCATATATATACTGCTGTTTTACCATATTACAGAGTTTTCGTAGAGATCCACACTCGGTTCCAGCATTAATTAGACCCCTCAAAGCAGGCACAAACAACAGGGAATTAGTTCAACTCCTTTATATGTGATAACACTAATAGAGGAACAAGGGCCTTGCCCAAACTTTTCGGCTCACGCAAGAGCCTTTATCAATGAAGGCCGTGCAGACATAAAACACAACATACACGACCCTAAATACCCTTACCTAATCACCATAAACAGTCTCAGCTGCTCAACCCCGTGAACAAGCCAAGGATCGCCAAGCTTGAATGCGTCCATAGCAACGGCGCTTACCAATGGCGTCATCATCCGGCGCCCGCGCACGTCACCACCCACGTCACCCGTTGTCATGGTGATGAGGTACACAAACAGCCAGACGATGCGTCCCGGTTATAAAGATTCGATTACTTGAGGGGATAGACGTTGCTACTGTATAGATGTAAACAAACCCACGTGAAAAGTATTACACATTCCTAAATACTATATTATGACAAAATCTACAATTATACAGCATATCTTAAAACATGTACTAACACCATCTATACTCAACGGTATCAAGGTGCTAGTACACATAACACAACATCACACTTAGAAAATTATTATTGCTTCTTGCCTCAGGAATAGATAGAAACATACGGATAGCTACCACAATTTGGTTTACTTGCGATAACAGCAGGCAAAGTCTATGTTCACATTTAATCCCCTAGGGGACAGAGTGTCCAGAGTGAAAATCCACCTTGACTCTAGTAGTAACAGTGCTAAAGCTTTGTCCCCCCCTTGTCTGGGGCACGGGACATTGTCAATAAGCATCGACCTTAACATAGAGACAGAAAGTCCTGCTTGCATGAAGTGTCGAGCAACAGGCTGGTCTGACCGACCTTTATCCAATGCCTGCCTCATAGCTGTCTTGTGATTCGCAAGTCTTTCATGGAAGGATGTCACCGTTTTACCTACGTAGTAAAAGGAACAAGGACAGGTGATAATATACACAAAATCAGATGTGCACGTCAGTCTATGCCTGATGGTAAACCTCTTGTTGGTGTGAGGGTGATGGAAGGTGCTTCCTGTTATAAGGTGTCACATGTGGGTATCATTTACCAACCTGTTGGTGATATACCTTTAAGGAATTCCCTCTTCACCCTATAAAGGCTCCTCCCTCCTTCTCCTCAATGCTTGGTAATTTGCTAATGTAGCATCTGATAGCTCTGTGTCAGTTGTAGTTATTCCAGGTCAGAGAACGCTTAGAGGATCTCTCTTTCTAAAAAGGAATTTCCTAACTAGCCTGTAATCATTTGCTGGGCTAGCAACAGTTCTAACTATTTTTATTCCACTCCAGCCAAACTGTGCTTACAAGGAAACATCTTGCTTCTGTTGCTGATTGGAGTCAGCTTCCTTCTGACATTTAGCTGTGTACAGCAGTTCCCTTGTGATCTGACTTCCTCTCCTGGAAGCTGATGCTGCACGCCTCCCTGCTCAAACTTCATCTGACATGTTTGGACTAAAATGCTAAGGTACCTTATGCTATCAAACATTGTCTCAGTTTACTCCTTACAGATTAGTTCCTACTGTGTTCTGTATTTGTTTTCACTTATATGATAAACCTATGTTGATATTATGCAAGTGATCATATCCTTACCTTTTACTGCAGTTTAAACATTTATTGTTGTACAACTTCTTCCATATTTATTAATCAAAACCTCTTATTAAGGAATCCGTTATACACTTTGCTGTAAGTGCTTGGATCCTCAATAAGTATACAAAAAAGCTAACTTTAACCCTTCAGGTCTCAAGACATGACTAATGAGAGGTTAATTCCAGCTACACATTTACTATAGTTTAACTGCTAACTGAATCTTACTGAGAAGTTCCTTTCTTAATTTAACTTGCAGGGAGAATTTCTGCAGAATCCAGAGAGAAACTAACGAATAGCGGTCATAAGGCTATTGCACGTAATGCAATTTCCACAACGAAAACAGCCTTGTTTACCCTTAGGTAGCCATGTATGTCTGTCATAACAATGAAGGGGATCATTTAATACCAGAAGATCCCATAAATTCGCCCTCTTGTAAACCAACCTTGGAGGTGGGGTTTTGTAAAACGGGAGTCTAGAATCCTCAGAAAGTATGTTCTAATTTATCTTGATGGTAGAGGGCAAAAAGCTAGTGCCCGGGGTGTAGGTAGTGATAAAATTCAGACGTTTATCATCTGTCTTGGTGCATTTTTCAACCGTCAGATCATCCTTTGTCCATTGTTCTTCCTTTTTGCTTTGTTCCATAATGATCTTAAAGGGATATCCACATTGGAGAAAACGTTCAGACATCTCATTCAGCTGCTTCTTCTTGTGATGGGTATCCATATTGTTACGCACGACCCGCAGGTGTTGCGAAGAGCTGGCCCCATCACGCTGAAATATAGGATGAAAACTATTATAATATAAAATAGAATTCTTATCAGTTGTTTTATGAAAAAGAGTAGTTTGTAACCTACATTCATTTTCTACATTTTCTACAGATTATAAATTTCCAAATCCAAAAAGTGTATCTCATTCATATCACACTCCATCTTAAATCTAATAGTGAACTCTATGGAATTCAAATCTTCGAACCATGTATAGAGGTTCTCAACCGTGTCACTCCAAATAAGAAAAACATTGTCGATGTAGCGACGATATAATTTGATGGGGTTGTGCCTGGAGAAAACATTAAACTGTTCATACATAGCTATATAAATATTGGCATAAGATGGGGCCATATTAGACCCCATCGCAGTGCCCATGGTTTCAAGAAAAAACTCATGTTCAAACCTAAAAAAAAATTTCTCCAGGCAGAACTCCACCAAATGTAAAAGAAGCTTGATCGGAGGTCCCACATAATGGGGATTATCAATAAGCATATGTCTCAGCATTGCAATCCCATGTGCATGGGGGATGACAGTGTACAGGCTCATGACATCCATAGTGACTAGGATGTCAGTGTCCAGCACACTGTCAATATCCTTAATGAGACCAATTACTTCAAAGGAATCTCGTAGGTATGATTTGGTGTTCTGGACTACCAGCTGCAGAAAATAATCTACATATTCAGCCAACGGTTGAAGGAGTGACCCCCCTTGCAGGCACAATGGGTCTGCCAGGGGGACTCTCCAAAGACTTATGTATCTTCAGTAGAAGATATAAGATGGGACATACCGGGAAGTCTACAGAAAGAAAACCAAACGTCATTGGTAAGCGCTGTTGCTATAGCATTCAAGCTTAGCGATCATTGGCTTGTTCACAGAGTTGAGCAGCTGAAACTGTTTATGGTGATTAGGTAAGGGTATTTAGGTAAGGGTCGTGTATGTTGTGTTTTATGTCTGCACGGCCTCCATTGATAAAGGCTCTTATGTGAGCTGAAACGTTTGGGCAAGGCCCTTGTTTCTCTATTGGTGTTATCACATATAAAGGAGTTGAACAAATTCCCTGTTGTTTGTGCCTGCTTTGGGGGTCTAATTAACGCTGGAACCGAGCGTCGATCTCTATGAGAACTCTGTAATATGGTAAAACAGCAGTGCACCGGGGTGTTGGTTTGCTGGTGTGTGCCGCTTCACTCACATATGTTCTTTATATATATTTATATATATATATATATATATATCTTTAAGTTTTTTATATATATATATATATATATATATATATATATATATATAATCCATTATAGAAGAGGACTGCACTCACTGGATTTGGTATATAAAATAAAAATTTTTATTAAGGTGACGTTTCGGGGTACGCAGACCCCTTCCTCAGACCAGGCAACAGTGCAAATGAACAGTGTGCAATATAAAGCAACATAGCCCCTCCCATCAAACAATTAGTGAAATTGCGCCAAAACCTATGTAACCATGACAACAGGTGAATCACCTAATTAACATTATTCCTACCTTTACTAATGTGATAGTTAAAAACAGTATAATTGTGCAAACCATATAAGTGTATCTTAAAACTATTCTCAAACAATAAATGACATGACATATGAGTAGCACCTAAAACACTCAAGGTGCACACAAAGAAATAAAATGTGATGTGTGATGGTTTGCACAATTATACTGTTTTTAACTATCACATTAGTAAAGGTAGGAATAATGTTAATTAGGTGATTCACCTGTTGTCATGGTTACATAGGTTTTGGCGCAATTTCACTAATTGTTTGATGGGAGGGGCTATGTTGCTTTATATTGCACACTGTTCATTTGCACTGTTGCCTAGTCTGAGGAAGGGGTCTGCGTACCCCGAAACGTCACCTTAATAAAAAAATTTATTTTATATACCAAATCCAGTGAGTGCAGTCCTCTTCTATAATGGATTATTGATATACCTGACTTGGCACCCTGGTTGATGTCCCTATTGCATTGTGAGTGCAGACACACATGGAAGTTTTATATATATATATATATATATATATATATATATATATATATACTGTATATATATATATATATATATATATACAATTATATTTATTAAAATGGACTCCATCAGTGTCTATTTAAACTTTACTAGATAAAGATACTATATAAGGTGTAAATATGTAAGATACTGTATGTGTTTAAGTTATCCATAATAATAAAGCAAATATAAGACTGAAATGTAAAGTGTTCTAGATTCATTATGTTGAATTGCGAGCAGAGCTACACAAATTATTATTCTATTTTCTTACATAAACGTATGAGCACACACCGTTATAAAGGGTTCTTTGAGTTCAGTCATTTGCTTCTAATATGTCACCTTTCATTGGAACGCAAAGTGCTGCTTTAATATAAATGATTCCACTTTTCTTCAGTTTAGCTGTTCTCACTCTGTTGGATATTTTTCTGTGCAGTAGAGCAAAGCCTTCTGTAATATGTTTTATAGCAGTCAAAGAAGTGTAATACCAGAGTGAAAAGACTTATTTTAGGATGTATTGTAGTAGCCACCTTTAGAAATCTGACACAGTTAAATACAGCATAACTAGGTCCATGTATATTCAACTACATATGCTCTGAGATTATGTTTCTGCAAACATACAAACATTAAAAGACTCACATACACATAATAGTCTAAATACCTAAAAGCAAACCCTCACAATACACACAGGGAAACATACTTCTCAAAATTTGCTAAATATCTTCCAGGATTAAGAAGCACTGGGTGAGTGCAGCAGACCTATGGGTGGACACATGACTAATGGCAACAGATGTCAGTTAATTTTTGTGGAAGGGATATTGGGCAGGGTTAGTCAGACTGTGGGAAGAGTTCAGGTGATCCCTAGGGGCCCCTTATATTAAATTTGCTGGTCTAGAAGTGGTTTTCCACGCCAACACTCACAGGGGCAGCCCTCATTGAATTCTATAAAAAAAGGAATGTCCCTGTGAATGGTGAGCTGCCTCCCATACAATTAATGAGAGCTCTCTGCTAGGTAAAAGTTCACAATGGAGGACAAAGTACAGAGAGGGAAAGCGCTGTATTTTAAAACTTGAATATTACGCTTAATACAAATCACATGACGTTGTTTTCAATGCGCTGTACCATAATTTTGCCATAATTTTTGTATGCATAGATTTTCCTTTCTGAATAATTAGTGTTTTGTGTATTTTGGTGAAAACTCCCCAACCTTTATCTGTTGACAAAAAACTGTGAGAAATGTAGTATGAAAATGTTAAAATAAAAAACATGTATTAGTGTGCGCTGAGTGTGCCACCAGACTCCTAAAAACCTAAGTGTCCCTCACAATAGGTAAAGCAGTAAAACAGAAAAATAGAAAATTAGGAGCGCTACAGCTGAAGGTTGATGTGTCAACAGAAAATATTAATATGTCAAACCCCAATGTATAGGAGACAATATAAGGCCAAAGAAAGAGTAAAATGGCTATGCCAGATTTATTTAAAACATTCAGACAATATATGCACATAAGCTAAAACAAAAACAATAAAAACATATAAAAACTGACATCTCCGTTATAAAAAAGTTGCCACCACATAAAATATACGCAAAAATAAGTCAATATAAGTTCCAAGATGAAAATCTAAAGATAACTCCTGAAAAGTTCCAGGTGACACGGTGTCTATTACCTTGTTTATCCGGATAACGATCCAAATCTTTACGGCTAACAACAGTAGCACCTCCGTCAAGACACACAAGCGTGACCGTTTGACGTCACATATGTGGGAGCTGTCCCGTAGCTGCAGTCCTATTGGTCCGATCAGCTCTCTCAGCCGGATAGTACTTTCTGCCGATTCCAATGTAAATAATGTATCCGCTCTTTAGTGCATACAGCACGCAGGATATGAAAGTAGAGACCTTCTGTCAGTTTCTCTTGTCCTGTCAGATTTTGAGAACCAAATTGAAGTCTTGGTTGAAAAATTTAAGGATAGAGGATATGAGGAAGAGCTTGTCAACAAAGCAGTAGAAAGGGCAAGAGAAACTGACAGAAGGTCTCTACTTTCATATAGACAGAAAGACACTGAAAAAGATCAAGATTTGATTAATACACCCTTCATTACTGATTTCAGTACTGATCATGGGCTTATGAGAAAAATATTAAATAAGTACTGGCACATACTTAGAGCCGATCCTGTGATAGGGGATAAACTTCCATCTAAACCGAAATTAATATTCAGAAAGTCAAGGAATCTGAAATCAATGTTAGCACCTAGTGTATTTAAAGATAAGAGGAAACAGTTCCAAATCCAAAAGGATCTATCTGGGGAAAAGATATCTGTTTTTTTCCCCTGTTATTCTTGTAAAGCTTGTCAACACAGTTATAAAAGATGCTCCCTTAATGTCCCTACCACAGGAGAAGACATCTTAATAAAGGATTGCATTAGGTGTACCACTAAAGGGGTCATTTATGTACTTTAGTGTACCTGCAATTTGTTATATTTTGGAGAAACAAAGAGGATGATTAGGGATAGGATTAGGGAACATCTCCTATGTATTGAAAAGAAAGTAGAAGACACAAGACTCTATAAACATTTTAAAGAGGTACATAATGGGAGGACGAAGGATTTAAACTATTGGGGAATACAGCATGTTAAACAAAATTGGAGGGGAGGAAATATAGATAAATATTTACGACTGAAGGAGGAAGAATATATTTATAAATATGATACCTTATACCCTGCTGGCCTCAATTCAGAGCTAGACATTTCACCATTTTTACTAGACTGAGGAATTTTAGATATATTATTAGTTTTTTAGGATCACTTTGTTTAATTATGTTATTAATATTGATTCATTATTATGAATTTATTTATTTATTACCACTTATTGCACTTTTTAAAAATGTATCATCGCTTAATGCACTTTCATATTAAAAATAATATTTATATATCTTAATGTATATGTTTAAAATATTTATACTTATGGCTTCGGTATTATTCATATTTAGATAAAACCTCACTTATAGAGATTCCTTTCTTTTCTTTCACTCTTTAGACATTAGTAATAACTTATTGCACATTCCTGGTTTAGGATGTATATATATCTTTTGATACTATTTTTGTGTTGCCTGTATGACCACACTGTTGCCAATACCACTGTATCTATAATATACCACCTTTAGGATTCATTAATTTGGCTCAACCAATAAGAAAGCCGGATTACCCTTTAAAACAAGCTCAGTACTGCAACAGCTTCATCTTGAAAAAGCCCTGCAAAGGGAGAAACGCGTTGATGTGTATTGGTTGCAGTATCTACTATTCTACTATTCCTAACTTGGTTATGGACTTTCTTTGTATTTGATACGAAATTGCCGTGGTGTGCTGACAGCTCGATATAGGTGAATGGGAAGCCTAACAAGCAACAGAGTAATACAGACACCTGCCGTTTACAATTGCATATGACTGCTGAATAGACTGCTGATAAAGTTTGCCGTTTTCTGTCTTATCGACACAGACCATCTTTTTCCATACCTCACAGACTTCAAAAACATCATAGGTATCCTGCGTGCTGTATGCACTAAAGAGCGGATACATTATTTACATTGGAATCGGCAGAAAGTACTATCCGGCTGAGAGAGCTGATCGGACCAATAGGACTGCAGCTACGGGACAGCTCCCACATATGTGATGTCAAACGGTCACGCTTGTGTGTTTTGACGGAGGTGCTACTGTTGTTAGCCGTTAAGATGTGGATCGTTATCTGGATAAACAAGATAATAGACACCGTGTCACCTGGAACTTTTCAGGAGTTATCTTTATATTTTCATCTTGGAACTTATATTGACTTATTTTTGCGTATATTTTATTTGGTGGCAACTTTTTTAAAACGGAGACGTCCGTTTTTATATGTTTTTATTGTTTTTGTTTTAGCTTATGTGCATATATTGTCTGAATGTTTAAATAAATCTGGCATAGCCATTTTACTCTTTATTTGGGCTTATATTGTCTCCTATACATTGGGGTTTGACATATTAATATTTTCTGTTTACATATCAACCTTCAGCTGTAGCGCTCCTAATTTTCTATTTTTCAGTAGTATGAAAATGTTTGCAGTCAAATAGCTGAAAACATCAAAAATCCTATTTACGCAACTAGTAGATATAGAGATAAAAATGAAATAAATAGATAAGATACATAAGATAGCTAAGTTCCTTTTTTTTTTTATAAATCTATTTGCTCCATATTTAAAGAAAGTAATACAAGTCCCACCCTCCACTCCGCACCAAATTTGACGCAATACTCCTAACAAACCCACAAACTCCTGAAATTTCCCACCACATTTGATTGGGAAATGCATAATCACATGATTTATGACAGCAGCCAATCTGATTTAAATATACATTTTCTACTATAACTAACTAATCAAATTGCTTGATACTTGTGTCATTGATCACTCATCAGAACGTGTAAGTGCCATTTGTTACATTGTGTATTATACTTTGAAAGTATGTATATATTTGAAATTAGTACTAAAGTTAAACATTGATGATGACATTAGGACACACAGTGTAATGTTTTTGATAGTGATTTTAAAAATCGATTGATGTTTGATTCAATATAATCTTAAAATGATAGCTCAAATGGATAGTCCACCTAACATTAAACTGTCATGAATCAGATACAGCAGACATTAAAATAATCTCTTTACTGTCATGCTATTTTCAGTGTTTTTCTTTCTTCTCTGGAATTTCATTTTCATGAAGCAATGTCATCTTATATGCCAGCCTATTTTATAACACCTGTGTAGGGGTGGTGTTTTATAACTAAACTGCAATCAGGAAGGGTTACACAGGTGAAGAGAGAAAACTAGCCCAGCTCTTAAAATATCCATTGATTGCAAATAAATACATATGATACCCTGATTACATGTTATATTCACAATTATTCCTGCTCAGAATAATAATAAATTTACACTATAAACATATAATGGTATAAATAAACACAGAGATATGAAAGACAATATTGTTTGAAAAAAAAAAAAAAGGAATTTAGGGACATAAATATGTTTGCAAAAGATTTCTGACAAAACACACACACACATATATATATATATATATAGATAGATAGATAGATAGATAGATAGATAGATAGATAGATATACACAAGTATGTGCAAAGATATATGTACAAATCCTACCATTGATAATTATTAAAAAACATGAGATAGGCATATCATGATTTCTAGAAATACAAATACACATTAATTTATGTGTTAAATATCATATATCAGTTTTTTGTATAACAAATACAAAGAAAAATAATTTCTAAGATATATTATTGTTTGTTCAGGTATAAATCTAGCTATTTATTGGACATTGACAGATAAAAAATAAAAGATTAGCTTTAGAGAAATGTGCTTGTTCATGGACAGTGATAAAATTGTATAAATAAAGTTGGAAAAAACAGAATATCCACAACATCAATGACTCTTATTTATCAACAGTCCGATGCTCATCGCTACATACTTGACACGCGTGTTTTTGACAGACTTTTTAATAAATAAGGCTGTTGTATGTAGATTTGCGGGAGCGATGTCTGGTGAGCGTGCTTATTGTGCTTATTGTCTCTTTAAGTCCTATATATATATATATATATATATATATATATATATATATATATATATATATATATATATATATATATATATATATATATATATATATATATATATATATTTATATTTAAGTTTTATATATATATATATAAGCAAAAGAGCTATTGGTAGTTTAGTTTAGGCTAGGGTTTTTTTTTTATTTTGGGGGCTTTTTTTATTTTGATAGGGCTATTAGATTAGGTGTAATTAGTTTAAATATTTGATAATTTATTCTTTATTTTGTGTAATTTAGTGTTTGTTTTTTTTGTAATTTAGTTAACTGTATTTAATTAATGTAATTTATTTAATTGTAGTGTAAGGTTAGGTGTTAGTGTAAGACAGGTTAGGTTTCATTTTACAGGTAAATGTGTATTTATTTTAGCTAGGTAGTTAGTAAATAGTTAATAACTATTTACTAACTATTCTACCTAGTTAACATTAATACAAACTTGCCTGTAAAATAAAAATAAAACCTAAGATAGTTACAATATAACTATTAGTTTTAGTGTAGCTATCTTACACCTAGATTTAGAGTTTTGCGGCCAAAGGGGTGCGTTAGCTACGCGTGCTTTTTTCTGGCCGCACCTTTTAAATACCGCTGGTATTGAGAGTTCACAGAAGGGCTGCATTAGGCTCCAAAAAAGGAGCGTAGAGCATATTTAACGCAACTTCAACTCTCGATACCAGCGGTGCTTACGGACGCGGCCAGCTTCAAAAACGTGCTCGTGCACGATTCCCCCATAGAAAACAATGGGGCTGTTTGAGCTGAAAAAAAAACTAACACCTGAAAAAAAGCCGCGTTCAGCTCCTAACGCAGCCCCATTGTTTGCTATGGGGAAACACTTCCTACGTCTGCACCTAACACTCTAACATGTACCCCGAGTCTAAACACCCCTAACCTTACACTTATTAACCCCTATTCTGCCGCCCCCGCTATCGCTGACCCCTGCATATTATTATTATCCCCTAATCTGCCGCTCTGTAAACCGCCGCTACTTACATTATCCCTATGTACCCCTAATCTGCTGCCCCTAACACCGCCGACCCCTATATTATATTTATTAACCCCTAATCTGCCCCCCACAACGTCGCCTCCACCTGCCTACACTTATTAACCCCTAATCTGCCGAGCGGACCGCACCGCTATTATAATAAAGTTATTAACCCCTAATCCGCCTCACTAACCCTATAATAAATAGTATTAACCCCTAATCTGCCCTCCCTAACATCGCCGACACCTAACTTCAAACATTAACCCCTAATCTGCCGACTGGAGCTCACCGCTATTCTAATAAATGTATTAACCCCTAAAGCTAAGTCTAACCCTAACACTAACACCCCCCTAAGTTAAATATAATTTAAATCTAACGAAATTAATTAACTCTTATTAAATAAATTATTCCTATTTAAAGCTAAATACTTACCTGTAAAATAAATCCTAATATAGCTACAATATAAATTATAATTATATTATAGCTATTTTAGGATTTATATTTATTTTACAGGCAACTTTGTATTTATTTTAACCAGGTACAATAGCTATTAAATAGTTAAGAACTATTTAATAGCTAAAATAGTTAAAATAATTACAAAATTACCTGTAAAATAAATCCTAACCTAAGTTACAATTAAACCTAACACTACACTATCAATAAATTAATTAAATAAAATACCTACAATTACACCTAACACTACACTATCAATAAATAAATTAAATACAATTCCTACAAATAAATACAATTAAATAAACTAACTAAAGTACAAAAAATAAAAAGAACTAAGTTACAAAAAATAAAAAAATATTTACAAACATTAGAAAAAAATTACAACAATTTTAAACTAATTACACCTACTCTAAGCCCCCTAATAAAATAACAAAGACCCCCAAAATAAAAAAATGCCCTACCCTATTCTAAATTACAAAAGTTCAAAGCTCTTTAACCTTACCAGCCCTGAACAGGGCCCTTTGCGGGACATGCCCCAAAGAATTCAGCTCTTTTGCCTGTAAAAAAAAACATACAATACCCCCCCCAACATTACAACCCACCACCCACATACCCCTAATCTAACCCAAACCCCCCTTAAATAAACCTAACACTAAGCCCCTGAAGATCTTCCTACCATGTCTTCACCATGCCAGGTTCACCGATCGATCCAGAAGAGCCTCCGATGTCTTGATCCAAGCCCAAGCGGGGGCTGAAGAGTGACGTCCATCCTCCGGCTGAAGTCTTGATCCAAGCGGGCAGAAGAGGACATCCGGACCAGCAAACATCTTCATCCAAGCCGCATCTTCTATGTTCTTCAATCCGATGACGACCGGCTGATCTTCAAGACCTCCATCGCGGATCCATCCTTCTTCTCCGACGACTTCCCAACGAATGACGGTTCCTTTAAGGGACGTCATCCAAGATGGCGTCCCTCGAATTCCGATTGGCTGATAGGATTCTATCAGCCAATCGGAATTAAGGTAGGAAAATTCTGATTGGCTGATGGAATCAGCCAATCAGAATCAAGTTCAATCCGATTGGCTGATCCGATCAGCCAATCAGATTGAGCTTGCATTCTATTGGCTGATCGGAACAGCCAATAGAATGCGAGCTCAATCTGATTGGCTGATTGAATCAGCCAATCGGATTGAACTTGATTCTGATTGGCTGATTCCATCAGCCAATCAGAATTTTCCTACCTTAATTTCGATTGGCTGATAGAATCCTATCAGCCAATTGGAATTCGAGGGACGCCATCTTGGATGACGTCCCTTAAAGGAACCGTCATTCGTCGGGAAGTCGTCGGAGAAGAAGGATGGAACCGCGATGGAGGTCTTGAAGATCAGCCGGTCGTCATCGGATTGAAGAACATAGAAGATGCGGCTTGGATGAAGATGTTTGCCGGTCCGGATGTCCTCTTCTGCCCGCTTGGATCAAGACTTCAGCCGGAGGATGGACGTCACTCTTCAGCCCCCCGCTTGGGCTTGGATCAAGACATCGGAGGCTCTTCTGGATAGATCGGTGAACCTGGCATGGTGAAGACAAGGTATGAAGATCTTCAGGGGCTTAGTGTTAGGTTTATTTACAGGCAAAAGAGCTGAATTCTTTGGGGCATGCCCCGCAAAGGGCCCTGTTCAGGCCTGGTAAGGTAAAAGAGCTTTGAACTTTTGTAATTTAGAATAGGGTAGGGCATTTTTTTATTTTGGGGATCTTTGTTATTTTATTAGGGGGCTTAGAGTAGGTGTAATTAGTTTAAAATTGTTGTAATTTTTTTCTAATGTTTGTAAATATTTTTTTATTTTTTGTAACTTAGTTCTTTTTTATTTTTTGTACTTTAGTTAGTTTATTTAATTGTATTTATTTGTAGGAATTGTATTTAATTTATTTATTGATAGTGTAGTGTTAGGTTTAATTGTAGATAATTGTAGGTATTTTATTTAATTTATTTATTGATAGTGTAGTGTTAGGTTTAATTGTAGGTAATTGTAGGTATTTTATTTAATTAATTTATTGATAGTGTAGTGTTAGGTTTAATTGTAACTTAGGTTAGGATTTATTTTACAGGTAATTTTGTAATTATTTTAACTATTTTAGCTATTAAATAGTTCTTAACTATTTAATAGCTATTGTACCTGGTTAAAATAAATACAAAGTTGCCTGTAAAATAAATATAAATCCTAAAATAGCTATAATATAATTATAATTTATATTGTAGCTATATTAGGGTTTATTTTACAGGTAAGTATTTAGCTTTAAATAGGAATAATTTATTTAATAAGAGTTAATTTATTTCGTTAGATTTAAATTATATTTAACTTAGGGGGGTGTTAGGGTTAGACTTAGCTTTAGGGGTTAATCCATTTATTACAGTAGCGGCGAGATTCGGTCGGCAGATTACGGGTTAATAATTGAAGTTAGGTGTCGGCGATGTTAGGGAGGGCAGATTAGGGGTTAATACTATTTATTATAGGGTTATTGAGGCGGGAGTGAGGCGGATTAGGGGTTAATAACTTTATTATAGTAGCGGTGAGATCCGCTCGGCAGATTAGGGGTTAATAAGTGTAGGCAGGTGGAGGCGACGTTGAGGGGGGCAGATTAGGGGTTAAGAAATATAATATAGGGGTCGGCGGTGTTAGGGGCAGCAGATTAGGGGTGCATAGCTATAATGTAGGTGGCGGCGCTTTGCGGTCGGCAGATTAGGGGTTAATTATTGTAGGTAGGTGGCGGCGACGTTGTGGGGGGCAGGTTAGGGGTTAATAAATATAATATAGGGGTCGGCGGTGTTAGGGGCAGCAGATTAGGGGTACATAAGTATAACGTAGGTGGCGGTCGGCAGATTAGGGGTTAAAAAAATTTAATCGAGTGGCGGCGATGTGGGGGGACCTCGGTTTAGGGGTACATAGGTAGTTTATGGGTGTTAGTGTACTTTAGAGCACAGTAGTTAAGAGCTTTATAAACCGGCGTTAGCCAAGAAAGCTCTTAACTACTGACTTTTTTCTGCGGCTGGAGTTTTGTCGTTAGATTTCTAACGCTCACTTCAGCCACGACTCTAAATACCGGAGTTAGAAAGATCCCATTGAAAAGATAGGATACGCAATTGACGTAAGGGGATCTGCGGTATGGAAAAGTCGCGGCTGGAAAGTGAGCGTTAGACCCTTTCCTGACTGACTCCAAATACCGGCGGTAGCCTAAAACCAGCGTTAGGAGCCTCTAACGCTGGTTTTGACGGCTACCGCCAAACTCTAAATCTAGGCCTAAGGGTTTATTTTACAGGTAAGTATTTAGTTTTAAATAGGAATTATTTAGTTAACGATTGGAGTTTTTAATTAGATTTATTTTAATTATATTAAAGTAGGGGGTGTTAGGGTTAGACTTAGGTTTAGGGGTTAATAACTTTACTATAGTCATAGCGACGTTGGGGGCAGCAGATTAGGGGTTAATAACAGTAATGTAGGTTGCGGAAATGTTAAGGACAGCAGATTAGAGGTTAATAATATTTAACTAGTGTTTATGATGCGGGAGAGTGGCAGTTTAGGGGTTAATATGTTTATTATAGCGGTGGCGATGTTGGGAGCGGCAGATTAGGTGTTAATAATTTTATTTTAGTGTTTGCAATGCGGGAGGGCCTCAGTTTAGGGGTTAATAGGTAGTTTATGGGTGTTAGTGTACTTTTTTGCACTTTAGTTATGAGTTTTATGTTACAGCGTTGTAGCGCAAAACCCATAACTACTGACTTTCAGTTTACAGTATGGATCTTGATGGCATAGGCTGTACCGCTCACATTTTGGCCTCCCAGGAAAACTCTTAATACCGGCGCTATGGAAGTCCCATTGACAAAGGGTAGTTACGCTGCGTTACGGCCAAAAAGTGTGCGGTGCAGAAATACCTGCAAGACTCGTAATACCAACGGTAGTGAAAAAGCAGCACTATGAGTTTTTTTCAGCCATAACACAAAACTCGTAATCTAGACATATGTGATTTGAAAACGTATATACATGGACATTTCAGAACACACACCGTTGTGCTCTACACACAGCCACACATTGCTTGCTAAGAGGAAGTGGGAGTTTTTCTAACACTTTGCACAGGACTCACAAGCACAGCAGGTTACAGGACAGGAACTGCAGACAAGGGGCTGTGGGATTCATGTATCTGATCTGAGGGCTCTCATTTGGCAAACAGCTGACATAAAATGTGCTGCTGATAGAGGGTCTCAATATAATTATATAATGAAAATCAAAATTTAAACATTTTAAAGGTGTACAGAGGACCAGCATGGCCACAATCTAAATAAGCTCCAGCACAGCGTCTCCTAAGGGGCATAATTACAAGAGTATTGCCCACCCCTGGTCTAAGGGCTCAAAAGTGTCTCACATTACCTGCCACAGTGACATCACACTCATAGGAGCTCAGGGGGCTTCCGGAGTGCTGGATTACCACCAACACCATTGCAGCCTACATGTAGTAGGACAGCCTGGCACACACCATATTAAACTTATCGATACCAACTGGTCCTGAAGTATTATTGCGGCTCACAATTTGAAATAAGCACAGTTTCACTCCGGATGACCACTGCTGAAGTGTTCCCACAAGAAGCATATCCAGGAGGCAGAGTGAGTACATGCTAAAATGGCCATGACTGTAAAATTACAATAAAAGGCACCTAACTGAGGCAGTTCCCACATGCTTTCTACAAAAAGGGCCCTCATATGCCATGTAACTGACTTCATAACCGCACAACAGCTATAAATAAAAGCACTTAGTATATCTTATACTGAACTTTGATTATACTTCAAGAAAAAGAGCTGCTGCAGTGCGAATATTAACCTTCTCAAGCCTCTTTCCTATGGGCTTCCCTTGAAACACTTAAGAGTCCCCTGTCCTGGCTGGCTGCGCCATTATATATTACATAGGGCTTTAGATACAAATGTTACCAGCTGACTTACTATACTACAGAGCTGAGCTCATCAAGAGCTTAATAGTTCTTTTTTTATATTCCTGAATTCTCCTTTATTCCACCGTCACCTACCACTTAACCAGGCACATGGCTTCCAAATGGAACATTAAGTCTGACAGAGCAAATGCATCTCTTTCTACAAACCCAATTCCAAAAATGTTGGGACAGTATGGAAAATACAATTAAACAAAAAACAAAAAGAGTCATTTGAAAATTCAATTCACCCTGTACTATATTGAAAACACATTATTAACACATTATTTGATGTTTTACTTTGTGAATTTAATGTATTTTTGAAACTATACAAATCTGATGACTGCAATATGTTCCAAAAAATTTGGGACAGGGGCAATTTAGGACTAATAGTGATGTGATAAGTTGAAATAAATAGGTGATGTGAAACAGGTGAGGCTATCGTGTAATCATAGTATATAAGGAGCCTTCAAAAAAGGCCTAATCCTTCAAGAGCAAGGATGGGTCGAGGCTCGCCAATCTGCCAACAGACACTTTAAGAACAACATTCCCCAAAGACAAATCGGTAGGATTTTGGGCATTTCACCTTCTACAGAGTACAATATAATTAAAAGATTCAAGGAATCTGGTCAAATCTAGGTGCGTAAAGGGCAACAGCCGAAAACCACTTTTAAATGTGTGTGATCTCCGATCCCTCAGACGTCACTGTCTCAAAAACTGTCATGAGTCTGTAATGGACATCCTGAAATGGGCTCAGGAATACTTTGGTTAACCTTTGTCAGTCGATACCATTCGCCTCTGCATCCACAGATGCAAGTTAAGGCTTTACTATGCAAAGCTGAAGCCGAACACCAATACTGTCCAGAAGCACTGCCAACTTCACAGTGGAATTGTGTTTTGTGGTCTGACGAGGCAACATTTCAAATAAGAAATGGACCATCAAAGCTGTTATCAGCATCAGGTCTAAAAGCTTGCATCTGTCATAATATGGGGGTTGTCAGTGCCCATGACATGGGTAACTTACACATCTGTGAGGGCACCATTAATGCATATATGTTGCTCCATACATTTTGGAGCAACATATGCTGCCATCAAGATGTCATCTTTTCCAAGGACGTCCCGGCATTTTCCAGCAGGACAACGCCAAACCTCATTCTGCCAGGATTCCAAGCACATGGTTGCGAAAGCAGAGAGTGTGGGTGCTAGCATGGCCTGTCTGCAGTCCTGACCTGTTTCCGATTGTGAATGTGTGGCGCATTATGAAGCACAAAATAAGGCAACAAAGACCCCGTACATTTGCTCAGCTGACGACATGCATAATAGATGAATGGGGGAAAGTATGCTTGCTGAACTTAACCAACTGGTGTCTTCAGTGCCCAAACACTTAATAAGTGTTATCAAAAGAAAATTTGATGTTACAAAGTGGTAAACAGTCGACTGTCAACAGACTGGCCAGATGCCTCTGTAGCCCCATTTATGTGGAGACTTGATGAAGTGTTACTTAGAAACCCCCCAATACTACAAACTCTAAGAAAATGAAAGAATACTTTAAACACAACACCATCCCAGACATAGGACTGCTTTATGAGCCTCCAAAAGTGTGAGAGGAGTTGAAAGGTGAATTTCTTAAACAAAAAGCCACTTTAAAGAAAACATATGAAAAAACAACCCACCTCTTAAAGGGATATGAAGCGCAAATGTTTTCTTTCATGATTCAGATAGACCATGCGACTTTAAGAAACAATCTAATTTACTACTATTATCCATTTTTTGCCGTTCTCTTGGTATACTGATTTGAAAAGCTTAGGAGCCAAACCATTTTTGGTTCAGAACCTGGGTAGCGCTTGCTGATTGGTGGCTAAATGTACCCACCAATCAGCAATCGCTACCCAGGGTTCTGAACCACAAATGGGCCGGCTCCTAAGCTTACATTCCTGCTTTTCAAATAAAGATACCAAGAGAACAAAGAAAAATTTATAATAGGATTAAATTAGAAAGTTGCTTAAAATGACATGCTCTGTCTGAATCATTTCATATCCCTTTAATAACCCAACTAAATTACTTTAAAAAAAACAACAACAAATGTATACATCCTTCTTGAGAATTAGAAATTAATTAAACTTTATCCTTAATAAAGAGGCCCAGAGGAATGCACTTTACCTTAAAAAGTCATACTTTTATGAAGGATACAGAGCAGGCACAAAATTGGCTAGAGCACTGAAATCAAGGACCGCAGACTTATATTGTAATTCACTTGGTGACTTTTACTATAAACCTTATAAACTATGGACAGATCACTCACTAGATCATCTTGAGCAAATGAAGCAATATATCAAAGACGCTAATGTCAAAAAGCTTTAACCTTCCAAAGGTGACTCTCTAGATGATCCCATTACTCTTTTAGCGGTTAAAGCTGCTATTAAAGACCTTCCCTTTGGGAAAAGCCTGGGTCCTGATGGACTTCCAAACTATTACTTCAAAGCATTTAAAGACATATTGGCACCATATCTACTGGCTATTCCAAACTATATATGAAGGTCAATCCCTATGCCCAAATATGTTGGAAGCCCACATATCTGTCATATTAAAACCAAATAAATACCTGAAAGACCCCTTTTCTCTTCTAAACACTCATATAAAAATAATGGATACAATTTTGGCAAAGCGCATCAACACTGTTCTCAATTATATAATTCCCACCAACCAGGCTGGCTTTGTTCCGTGTGGGGAAGCAAGAGATAACACCATTAGGGCCGTTAGACTAATGGCCTACGCAAAATATTAAATTCACTATCATTGCTACCGATGCAAAGAAAGCCATTGAACACTCCAAACTGGTCATTCCTGAGAGCTACATTAGAAACCTTTGGATTTGGCCTCAAAATATCCAATCTATTTTTTGGGTTATATCAGCCAAAGTGAAAGCAAATGGTGTCCTATCCCATCCTTTCTCCATTCAAAATGGCACTCGTCAAGATGTCCCCTAATCTATTTATACTAACCATGGAAATTCTAGCATCCAATATAACAATAAATAAAAACATAGTAGACATCTGATTAGGCCCACATGAATTAAAAATTGCAATGTTTGCTGATGGTATCATATTCTCAGTAGCCTCCCCATCTTGATCAATTTCTCATATGCTAAATGAAATTAATAGATTCAGTAAATATTCCAATTTTGCAATCAATTTTCAAAAATCTGACATTTTAAATGTGACCCTCCCTCAAAAAGAGTTTGATTCCTTAGGCACTAACTGCTTCCTCAGGCTTCAAATACCTTGGAATTCCCTTCTCCCCCACTCAGCTATTCTTTTTAACAAAAAATATACTTAGCACCTTAATAACACTTTAAAAGACTTAAAATTATGGTCAGAAAAACCTATACTGTATCATAGTGGGGATGAATTCTAACCTTAAAAATTACCACATGTCCCATGATCTTATGCATACTACAAGCCCTTCCCCTCCATTTACCTAATTGGTACATAAATAGACTCCAGGGAGAGATCAACTCCTTAATTTGGGGTAGAAGTAAACCAAGAAGTAATAAGCATATTCTATACAGGTTCCTTAGAGCTCCCAAATATAAACGACTATTACGAGGCAGTGACACAGTGGGTGTGGTCTGTTGGGACACATATTCTGTGTTTGAGACCCCATAATCAAATTGAATAAACATATTAGTACAACTATATCTTCCTCGTTCCTGATACCGATAAATGCAAAATTGACTGTTGACCTGCACTGTGGCTTCCAGTGAGTTCAGGAGTGGGATCATACTATACCAGTGGAGACTTTCATTGATAAGGGAAAACTAATTGGAAGAGACCAATTTACAGAAAATGCTGGCAGTAAATTTACCAGATGGTTCAAATATGCTCAATTGACCCACTTTATACAGACTTCGACTTTTAAGTCTGGCGATAACTCCTTTTGAAAATTTATGTTTTCAAAGTTTTGACCATTAAAAGCCCCCTTTACCTCTATTTTAGATTTTTACAAATAAAATATAACTAAGCCCTACCTCCGTATGCATTCAGAATGAATACAGATTAAAACATAGACATGACTCCCAAGGAGTGGGAAAAAATCTATAATAATACTTGCAGGTCATCTCCTTCCCCTCAGATACTCAAGATTAACTATAAAGACTATATTGAGACTCAGAACTATTTACCCTGGGGCCTCAATGAGTTGCTGGAGGGTATGTGGTGAAACTGGCAGTGTACTTTAAATCTGGTGGCACTGTAAGCACATAGAATTTTGTGGTCTGAGATAGAGCCACACTTTCAGGCGATTTCAGGAAACAACTTTCGATTGACCCCTCAAATTGCCTTTCTTAATGACCTACCAAAATTCCACTGTGAATTGAGAACTCTTTTATCACAAATTGAAATAAAAATTGCAGAATTATTGATAGCCGGCCACTAAAAAAAAGCAAACCTGCCATTAAAAGTCACGTGGGTGGAAAGAGTGACAGAATTTTCAGTGCTAGAGCAAAATGGCTTTTTTAGACACAACAAAACAGCCTTCCTCGTAGAAGTCAAATTCAGTTGGGAAGAATCTCTTAAGACTTCAAATAGAAATTTACCTTCCATTGCACCTTCCCATACAACATAGGTTCAGTTGATAATTGGGGTTTGGGGGAGCTCCCCCTCCTTCTCCTGTCCCCATACCTCTTCTCTCCCACTCCTACTTCTATAACGTTTATCATTAATTTTTCTTTCTCTCTAATTACCTGGAACTTCTCTTCTTGTTGTACATAGACGGTGATGATTTCAAAGACAGCTTAAACATGTAGACTTAAAATATGAGCAGATCTTCTGTTTTATTGGTTTATTCTGTTGTCTAATTTTATTTTTAATCTATTGGTATTTTTGTGCAAATGAAAGATATGTTATATGTACCTCTAATCATCTGTAATGCCAAAATGATCAATGGGAAACAAATTATAAAAAAAAAAAGTATATACATGTTTGATATGTTTGTACTCAGGAGACATATGGAATCCTTAACAACCATTTTTTATTTATCCTAACTATTCTGTGAATGAACATGAAATAGTGTTATTCTGTAGAAAAAATAAATTACACCTTGATATAAAACCAATTATTTTTATAGATGAAAACCTATTCTAGTATTTCTTAAGGTGTACACTTTAACAAAACATTCACATTTATGGGGTTAAATCTGGTCTGTGGTGTTGTTCATACCTCCCATAATTTCCTGGAAGCTTTCTTGGACAGGGAGGTGAGGGTCCCTGTTGTTTTAAGAGCTGGGTGTGTTATGAAGCGCTGCAGAATCTGTTGGCGCTCTACAAATAACCGATAATAATAATAATAATGAAGTGGCCAGCTGTGTTGTGTTTGGGACCAGGTTGAGTCGGGGTTATCATAAGTAGAGATGGGGCAGTTCCAAGCCTCAAACGCTGCTGAAGTTTTGCCTTAAAAAACAGGTAATGCTGTTTATCAATTAGTTATTTTTGTCTCAGTATCTCCCCAGTCTTATGAACACCAATATATAATTAGTAATGGCATATTCAGAGGAACTAGCACTTTATCAGGATGGTTTTTTATTTGTATCTTATTCATATCTTAAAGGAAAATGAAACCACAATTTTTTTCTTTCACGATTCAGATAGCGAATGCAATTTTAAACGACTTTCCATTTAACTTCTATTACGTAATTTGCTTCATTCTCTTGGTATACTGCATTGAAAAGCATACCTAGGTATGCTCAGGAGCAGCAATGCACTACTAGCTGCTGATTGGTTACTGTTTCTCATCATTGGCTCACCTAATGTGTTCAGCTAGCTCCTAGTAGTAAAGTGCTGCTCCTTCAACAAAGGATACCAGGAGAATGAAGCACATTCGATAATAGAAGTAAACATTATTTTAAAATGTACGCTCTATCTAAATCATGAAAGAAAAAAGTGTTTCATATCTTTTTTAATCCAAAAACAAAAATACAGTTTAAAAAAAGTAATCAGGTAAAATCGGATTTGTTGTAGAATAGAAAACCAAAATCTAAGATATGAAGTCCAAAGACACACAGAAATATAAATTAAAGTGAAGGTAAACTTTGATGAATGAAAGCCTGACTTTTAAAAATACTATTATAAAACAGGGGCACTTTCATTACAGCTTCCCTGGGGGGGAAGCCGTGATTGGAGGAAGCCGGATTAGTCATTGCTGAGGTGTGAAGAGAGGATCTCCGGGCGGGGGAAGCTGCTCCGGCTGTGAAGAGGAGAGATGTAAGTTTATAAACAAAACGGCTGCTTTATAAACTTTGATGAATGAAAGTGCCCCTGTTTTTAATAGTATTTTTAAAAAAACGTGCTTTCATTCATCAAAGTTTACCTTTACTTTAAATCTGCCTGGCCTCCTGTGGTATTAAAAATCTTCAAACAAAGGTATAGGCCTCTAGTTATCAAGCCGTCAACCTCAAATACGCTGGAATTCCACAGCGTATTTGTGGCGAGGCTGATTCACCTAAGTTATAGAGCCCTTTACACCGGCAAAGTAGAATTTTTGTGACGTAAGCTTCGATCCGCCGGACTCAGTCCGACACAGATCGATTCTTATGTCACTCCAGATGTTCCGCACACAAGTTCGGCACAATCTGACTACTTTTGGTAGTTATCAAAAAACTAGCAGGTACGCTCGGCACTTTTCCGGCCCAGCGTACCTGGTTTTCAATCCGCCGCCCTGGAGGCGGCGGATCCCATAGGAGTCAATGGGAGTCTGACCATAGCGAAAGTTCATGTTCGCTGCTGCCTGACATCCCTTTGATTCCTATGGGAATTGTCTGCACCTAACACCATAACATGTACCCCGAGTCTAAACACCCCTAATCTGTCCCCCCCTACACCGCTGCAACTAAATAAAGTTATTATCCCCTAAACCGCTGCTCCCGGAGCCCACCGCCACTCTAATAAACTGATTAACCCCTAAACCGCCACTCCCGGACCCCGCCGCCACTATAATAAACTGATTAACCCCTAAACCCCCGCTCCCGGACCCCGCCACCACTCTAATAAACTGATTAACCCCTAAACCGCCGCTCCCGGACCCCGCCGCCACTATAATAAATATGTTAACCCCTAAACCGCCGCTCCCGGACCCCGCCGCCACTATAATAAATATGTTAACCCATAAACCGCCGATTCCCGGACCCCGCCGCCACTATAATAAATGTATTAACCCCTATCCTGCCCCACCTATAATACATTTATTAACCCCTATCCTGCCCCCCCCCCCAACACCGCCGCAACTATAATAAAATTATTAACCCCTAAACCTAAGTTTAACCCTAACACCCCCCTAACTTAAATATTAATTAAATACATCTAAATATTATAACTCTTATTAACTAAATTAATCATATTTAAAACTAAATACTTACCTTTAAAATAAACCCTAATATAGCTACAATATAAATAATAATTATATTGTAGCTATTTTAGGATTTATTTTTATTTTACAGGCAAATTTCAATTTATTTTAACTAGGTACAATAGCTATTAAATAGTTATTAACTATTTAATAGCTACCTAGTTAAAATAAAGAGAAATTTACCTGTAAAATAAAAACTAACCTAAGTTACAATTACACCTTACACTACACTATACTTAAATAAATTATTCCTATTTAAAACTAAAGTATAGATTATTAACTATTTAATAGCTACCTAGTTAAAATAAAGAGAAATTTACCTGTAAAATAAAAACTAACCTAAGTTACAATTACACCTTACACTACACTATACTTAAATAAATTATTCCTATTTAAAACTAAAGTATAGATGGTTCACTGTGTTGTCTGCGCTCCTCCCGCAGCCCTGTGTAGTGAACGTACAATGAGAGTGGGCGGGGGACACACCCCTGTTGTCATCCAATCAGAAAAGGCTGCCACTTCAGGCGTGTCTGCCACACACGCCCCAAACAGAAATAGAATGCAGGATACAGAGATGGCGTTCTGATAGAAAGGAAAGTTGTTTGGAAAGTGCTTTCAGCACAATGAAAAATTCCAGGCAGCAGGGTATAAAATAAAAACGAACTTTATTCCAAAAGTTAAAAAGGACAAAACCAGAATGTCCTATACAGAGCCAGCAGTGACTCTAGCAATCAGGCAAGTGAGTAGATCCCCATGCAGACAATCGGAACAGCCAATAGAATGTGAGCTCAATCTGATTGGCTGATTTGATCAGCCAATCCGATTGAACTTCAATCTGATTGGCTGATTCAATCAGCCAGATTTAATCAGCCAATCAGATTTTTCCTACCTTAATTCCGATTGGCTGATAGAATCCTATCAGCCAATCGGAATTCGAGGGACGCCATCTTGGATGACGTCACTTAAAGGAACCGTCATTCGTCGTTAGTCCGTCGGTAGAAGAGGATGGCTCCGCGTTGGCTCGTCTGAAGATGGCTCCGCTCCGGATGGATGATGACTTCAATCGGATGGAAGACTTCTTCAGCGCCCCTTGGATGATGACTTCAGTCGGATGGAAGACTTCTTCAGCGCCCCTTGGATGAAGACTTCGGCCACTGCGGATCTCCTCTTCTGTTCCATTGGTGGTCGGCTGGCTGAAGACGGCTAAAGGTAGGATGATCTTCAGGGGGGTAGTGATAGGTTTATTTAAGGGGGGTTTGGGTTAGATTAGGGGTATGTGGGTGGTGGGTTTTAATGTTGGGGGGGTTGTATTTTTTTTGCACGCAAAAGAGCTGTTTTCTTTGGGGCATGCCCCGCAAAAGGCCCTTTTAAGGGCTGGTAAGGTAATAGAGCTGGTAACTTTTTAATGTAGAATAGGGTAGGACATTTTTTTATTTTGGGGGGCTTTGTTATTTTATTAGGGGGCTTAGATTAGGTGTAAGTAGCTTAAAATTGTTGTAATATTTTTGAAATGTTTGTAACTTATTTTTTTTATTTTTTGTAACTTAGTTTTTTTTATTTTTTGTACTTTAGTTAGTTTATTTAATTGTATTTAATTGTACTTATTTGTAGGTAATTTATTTAATTAATTTAATGATAGTGTAGTGTTAGGTTTAATTGTAACTTAGGTTAGGATTTATTTTACAGGTAATTTTGTATTTCTTTTAGCTAGGTAGTTAATAACTATTTAATAAACTATTCTAACTAGCTAAAATAAATACAAAGTTACCTGTAAAATAAATATAAATCCTACAATAGCTACAATGTAATTATTAATTACATTGTAGCTATCTTAGGGGTCCGGGAGCGGCGGTTTAGGGGTTAAACAATTTATTTAGTTGCGGCGGGATAGGGTTTAATAAATTTATTATAGGTGGCGGCGGTATAGGGGGGGCAGGATAGGGGTTAATAGGTATTATGTAGGTGGCAGCGGGGTCCGGGAGCGGCGGTTTAGGGGTTAATCAGTTTATTAGAGTGGCGGTGGGCTCTGGGAGTGGCGGTTTAGGGGTTAATACATTTATAAGAGTTGCGGCGGGTTCTAGGAGCTGCAGTTTAGGGGTTAGTAACTTTATTTAGTTGTGGGGGGCTCCGGGGGCGCCGGTATAGGGGGTAGAACAGTGTAGTTTATTGTGGGTGCTTAGTGACAGCTTGTCAATAAAGCTGTCAAAAAGCCGAAGAGCAGCGAGATCGGATGAGTGATAACTATCACAGTCCGCTGCTCATCGCCCCGTACTTGGTGTGCGGCTTTTTGACAGATTTATTGATAACTTTGACGAGATTTTTCAGGTCCGTGGCGATGGTAGGTGAGCTTATGCGGGCGTATTGGGCCAGCAAAGGCAGGTAAGTAGACACGTTGATAACTAGAGGCCATAGTCTACAATCAAATTTTTATTGTGTTAAAAGATAGATAATCCCTTTATTACCCATTCCCCAGTTTTGCATAAGCAACACACTTATATTAACCCCTTAATGACCACAGCACTTTTCCGTTTTCTGTCCGTTTGGGACCAGGGCTATTTTTACATTTCTGCAGTGTTTGTATTTAGCTGTAATTTTCCTCTTACTCATTTACTGTACCCACACATATTATATACCGTTTTTCTCGCCATTAAATGGACTTTCTAAAGATACCATTATTTTCATCATATCTTATAATTTACTATAAAAAAAAATACTAAAATATGAGGAAAAAATGGAAAAAAAACACACTTTTTCTAAATTTGACCCCCAAAATCTGTTACATATCTACAACCACCAAAAAAAAAACATGCTAAATAGTTTCTAATTTTTGTCCTGAGTTTAGAAATACCCAATGTTTAAATGTTCTTTGCTTTTTTTTGCAAGTTATAGGGCCATAAATACAAATAGCACTTTGCTATTTCCAAACCACTTTTTTTTTCAAAATTAGCGCTAGTTACATTGGAACACTGATATCTGTCAGGAATCCCTGAATATCCATTGACATGTATATATATATATATATTTTTTAGAAGACATCCCAAGGTATTGAACTAGGCCCATTTTGGTATATTTCATGCCACCATTTCACCACCAAATGCGATTAAATAAAAAAAAATTGTTCACTTTTTCACAAATTTTTTCACAAACTTTAGGTTTCTCACTGAAATTATTTACAAGCAGCTTGTGCAATTATGGCATAATTGGTTGTAATTTTTTCTTTGGGATCACCTTTGTTCAGAAATAGCAGACATATACGGCTTTGGCGTTGCTTTTTGGTAATTAGAAGGCCGCTAAATGTCACTGCGCACCACACGTGTATTATGCCCAGCAGTGAAGGGGTTAATTAGGGAGTATGTAGGGAGCTTTTTGGGGTAATTTTAGCTTTAGTGTAGTGTAGTAGACAACCCAAAGTATTGATCTAGGCCCATTTTGGTATATTTCATGCCACCATTTCACCGCCAAATGCGATCAAATAAAAAAAAAACTTTACATTTTTCCACAATTTTAGGTTTCTCACTGAAATCATTTACAAACATTTTGTGCAATTATGGCACAAATGGTTGTAAATGCATCTCTGGGATCCCCTTTGTTCAGAAATAGCAGACATATATGGCTTTGGCATTGCTTTTTGGTAATTAGAAGGCCGCTAAATGCCACTGCGCACAACACGTGAATTATGCCCAGCAGTGAAGGGGTTAATTAGGTAGCTTGTAGGGAGCTTGCAGGGTTAATTTTAGCTTTAGTGTAGAGATCAGCTTCCCACTTCACACATCAGACCCCCTGATCCCTCCCAAAGAGCTCTCTTCCCTCCCCCACCCCACAATTGTCCCCGCCATCTTAAGTACTGGCAGAAAGTCTGCCAGTACTAAAAAAAAAGGTATCTTTTTTTTAAAAAATCTTTTTTAGCATATTTACATATGCTGTTGTTTAGGATCCCCCCCTTAGCCCCCAACCTCCCTGATCCCCCCCAAAACAGCTCTCTAACCCTCCACCTCTGCCTTATTGGGGGCCATCTTAGGTACCCCCTCAAGACCAATCTCCCACCCGCTCCCAGAACCCTTAGATTTATATTTTTATATATATATATTTACCCCCCCCCCCCTTCTCCCACTTTCAAAAAAAAATTTCTGTAGTGTAGCAGTTCTCACCCGCTCCCTCCCCGTGCACACGCCCGCCCGCCTCCTCCCGTGCACAGGCGTGCGCGCCCCCGGCAATCCCGCCCCCAATCCCACCCCCCTCTCTCACTTAGACCTCATCGATGGCCGCCCACCCGCCAACCACTTCAGCTCCCACCCACCAATGAATGCGGCAATCGATGTCCGGTGCAGAGAGGGCCACAGAGTGGCTCTTTCTGCACTGGAGGGGTACAATTTGTTATTGCAGGATGCCTCGATATCAAGGCATCCTGCAATAACCGGAAAGCAGCTGGAAGTGATCAGGATCGCTTCCAGCTGCTTTCCAGACCGAGGACGTGCAGGGTACGTCCTTGGTCGTTAAGGGACTTTTTTTAGAGGACGTACCCTGCACGTCCTCGGTCGTTAAGCGGTTAATATACATTTTACCTCTGCTTTTACCTTGTACCTAAGCATTTTCTGACAGCCCCCTGATCATATGACTTTTTATTTATCATCTATTGACTTGCATTTAGTACTGTGTTGTGCTAAATCTTAAATAACTCCTTGGGTGTGAACACAATGTTAGCTATATGGCCCACATGAACTAGCAGTCTCCTGTTGTGAAAAGCAAATAAAAAAGCATGTGGTTAAGAGGCTGTCTATAGTGGCTTAGAAACAGGCAGACATTTAGAGGTGTAAATGTTATTAAAGGGACATGAAACCCAAAAATTTTCTTTCATGATTCAGATAGAGAATATAATTTTAAACAACTTTCCAATTTACTTCTATTATTTTATTTGCTTCCTTCTCTTGTTATCCTTTGCTGAAAGGTTTATCTAGACAAGCTCATGAGCAGTAGAGAACCTAGGTTCTAGCTGATGATTGGACGCTGCATATATATTTTGATTGTGATTGGCCCACCCATGTGTTCAGTTAGAAACCAGTATTAATTTCAGATTTTTATCTCCACCATAATTTTAATAATTTTTTATTGTTTAAAATTGTATTCTCTGAATCATGAATGAAAAAATATGGGTTTCATGTCCCTTTAAGTATATTAATATATCAATGTTGGTAATGCAAAGCTTGGGAATGGGTAGTAAAGGCATTATCTATCTTTTTAAACAATAACAATTTTAGTGTAGACTGTCCCTTTAAGTTAAAGCTGTTTATATTTATTTTGAAAATGTTAGGACGTGTATGGTTGCCACAACTTGTCTATGGTATAGATTCACTGAATAAGTGTGTATGCATTTGTGATTGGCTGATGGCTGTCACATGGTAAGTGTATGCATTTGTGATTGGCTGATGACTGTCACATGGTACATGGGGAGTGGAAATAGACATAATTTTTAAAATGGTCAGAAAAAAATCTACTATTCATTTGAAGTTTAGACTAAGTGCTATTGCATTGTCTTGTTATCTTGCATTTGTTGATTATGCAAATCTACTGTGTTGACTGGTCCTGGTTGATAAGGTTAAGTCTATTACTGAATAGTGACATACCCCAAATCCATTAAAATATCTATATACAGTAGATAGATAGATAGATAGATAGATAGATAGATAGATAGATAGATAGATAGATAGATAGATAGATGATAGATAAATAGAGATAGATACAGATTTCATCAACACAGGACCATCTAAAAAAAATAAAAAACAATTGCCTCCCCCAGTGTTTAAATGCAATAAACATATATTTAAGACTACCAAATATATAAATGTTAATATCAACATTAAATAAGAGATACATGGATTACAAATAAAATCAGTATGGCAAATTAGTTTGCAGTTATTAAGAAAACTGTTGTTTTCTGTATTTTTAGCTGCAACATAATAAATTAAGAGTATTTAAAATATTAACAACCACTGTGCATTTCTATCAAGTCTATCGCATATATCCTTTACTAACCATAATACAGAAATATTAGTTTAGTTAGTAGAAATATGTAATTAACAGATATCCCTTTACCTTGTGTAGAAAAATCAAGAGAACACATCTGGCAAAATGTCAGATTTCTCAACATGATTGCATACACGCTGATAGCTGAATAAATGCTGCCACCTACAGGTCATTTGTTCTCATTTCATGTCTTTTTTTTTGTATTTATTTTTTCGTTCCTAGTTCGTTTCAGTAGTAGTACAGTATTGCTGATCATTGTTGAACAAACTTTAGAATTAAAATTTGTTTTTACAATACATTATAAAATCAATGTCAAATCACAGGCCATGATCAAAAAAACTCCTACAACTTATTAAAAGGTAAATGTTACTGCCAAAAATAATACATTTTTGTCTGTAGTTTTTTTTTTTATCTCTGCTCTTTCTGAAAAAAAGTAGTTGCTTTAAAATATATGTTACTGTATTGAATTTAATCATAATTTTCTATGGGAGTTGTCCTTAAAGGGACATGAAACCCACATTTTTTCTTTCATGATTCAGAAAGAGAATGCAATTTTAAACATCTTTCTAGTTTATTTCTATTATCTCATTTGTTTTATTCTCTTGATATTCTTTGCTGAAAAGCATATCTAGATATGCTCAGTAGCTGCTGATTGGTTGCTGAACATAGAAGCTTCGTGTGATTGGCTCACTCATGTGCATTGCTTTTTCTTCAACTAAGGATATCTAAAAAATGAAGCAAAATAAATAATAGAAGTAAATTGTAATGTTGCTTAAATTTGTATTCTCTATATGAATCATGAAAGAAAGATTTTGGGTTTTCTGCCCCTTTAAGAGCCAGTTAGCAGTAGAGCTCTCTGAGGGTCTGAGCATGTGATTTTAACACTTTAATGACCCTTTAAATTGAAACAGCTATTATTTATCTATTTTACAGAAAAACATAAATATTTTTAATGCATTTATCTGTTGCTCTTTCATATTCATAATTTTGCATATCTAATTTACATTTCTTACCCAGAATCCGCTTGTGCATTGGTAACAATGTACATGGCGTTTTATTGGGGAAAAGCAATCAGGGAACTTGCCTGGATATGCTAATTTCCTATGCAAAAATGTTGTATTGATTTACTTTTGAGACATGGAGGATTTTAATTTCAGATTTTTATCTCCACCATAATTTTAATAATTTTTTATATTCACAATAGAAAATGCTTGAGTAATATGCTCCTTTAGGCTTTTATGAATCAGAGCATACAGTTTAAATCGTTTGTTGAAACTTAGTTTTTCCATGAAAGCACACTAAGGTATGCTCAGGAGTGTGCAGAGCAGTGTTTGTAAAAATGTAGTGTTCTAGACAAGTGCTACTACTTGTCAAATAACATAGTACTGAATGAATATATTAGTGTTATTCATTGAGTACTATGTTTCTTGCGAGATTAACGCATGCGCATTGGATGCCGGTATCGACACGAAGCGCATGCGCAGTAGACAGGGGATTGTGAACGCGCATTTTCGGTGACGTATAGAGCGGGTGGAACCGCTCTATACATCACCGAACAGAAAGATAGGAAGTAGGGGATGGGAGGAGTTTGCAGTGTAACGGTAGGAACAAAAGATAGTGAGTAAAATTTTAATTATTTAAATAAATTTATAAAATAGAGTTAGCGATCATACTATTATTATTATAGTGGATGCATTGATGAATTGGAAATATATTAACTTTACCTTCACTTTAAAGTGAATGTCAATTTTGATGCTAAAGTGCCCGGTTTTTAAAAATTCGATAAAAAACAGGGGCACTTTAATTCATCAAAATTTACATTTCACTCCTGTTGAGAAAAAAAACCTTACAATTTAATCTTCACAGCAGCTCCAGCTTCCTCCGGTCATTGCAAGCCATTATTGATGTCAGAAATGATGGATAGGTCATCCACCAATCACGGCTCCCCCCCCCCAGGGGAATCAGTGTCTGATTCAACGCCGTGATTGTAGGAAGCCGGATTCCTCATTTTAGACCCAGGAAGAGGCTTTGCGACGGGTGGAGGAAGCTAGAGCTGCTGTCAAGATTAAAAGGTCATTTATTTTTCTCAACAGGAGTGAAATGTAAATTTTGATGAATTAAAGGGAAAACAATTAAACCCAAAATTTCCTCAGTAGCCACATCCTATTGTAAAGAGACTTAAGCAGTGAATCAGGATGCTAGTCCCAGGAGGACTGTATCTGGCATGTTCATGCACGGTCATGATATTTCCCTCCTCAGTTTAAGGAAGTTCACTAATACATTTTTGCGAGATTTCAGTGAAATCCCATGAGAACACAGTAAAGTGAAGTGTAAACAGCATAGTTGAAGCTAAATTGGCTGCTTTTCTTTTTTTCCCAACATGCAACTGAGAGCACTGAAGGATAACTGTTCACAGAGCACTTACTTTAGCGAGTTGAAGGAATTTTGAGGTAAAATATCTTCCTTTTTTACATAGAGATGTTCAGTTGATATTTTCTCGTCAGCTTTTTACAGCTATGTGGCATTACTCTCAAGTGATTTACCATATAAGTATTATGTCCCTTTAATTAATCAAAAAAAGTTGTTGTACATTGTAATGGTTATTTCATATTCATTTTATACCACACTACTCAAAATATAAAGGCTTGTGCTTTAACTGGGTCGATGCGCATGGCGAAGAGGAATCCTCATCATGCAGGGGAATCTCGATCAGGAGCTGTTTTTGGCAATCCTCCACACTACAGGCCAGAGGCATTGTTGATTGCCTAATGAAGGGCACTCCCAAGCCATCTATGGGAGTGCCGGGACATCCGCATAAATGTGTAGTGACATCACAAAGTGACGGCTCACTGTTTTACACTTAACTATAACTTTAGAAATACATAACACAAAATCAAAAATGTTTTTAGACCCTGATGATTTAAGGGTTAAATGTTATAAGGGAATAAATATGTTTCTGTTAGGGATGTGCATTTGGGGGTTCGTTAGAATACAAAACGTTGAATATTGCCACCGCCAGAGAGATTCTGATCTTTTGGGAGCCTGATTTCTTCTTGTAAAAGTGCAACACACAAAGATTTGTATTTGCACAGAACTTAGCGTGCTGCACTTTCACAAGAAGAACTCTGGCTCCAAAAAGAGCCAATTGCCACTAGTGGTGGTCCTATTTGGCATTTATATGCTAAGGAAACCCCAAAAGCACATCCCTATTTTCTGTATATACTCTGTAATAAATAACACTGTTACCTATTTAAAATTAGTATATATTGACACCATTTTACACCATAAATATAAGTCAATATTATTGTAAGATGTTAATCCCAATTTTATTTAAACTATGTAAGTATATTTAGCAGATAGAAGTATATTTGTTTTTGCAGCACAAATATAAGCTCATATTATTGCGAGATGTTTATCCCAATCTTATTAGAAGCTATGTAAGTATATTTGGCAGACAGAAGCATATACAAATATGCCATGAAAGAGTGGGCTTAAGTGGTTGGATGTGCACCAATATTTTTTATTGTTTTGGTCACTTTGGTAACACTCCCACAATATGTGTGTTAAGATTAAACAGTCCTTTTGTGGTGTGCGTAACCAAAAAAACCCTTTATTGTATTTCTTAAATAGGGAGCTGACCAAATTCCTCCCCTTTGGTTACTGCACGCCACCCAGCCCAGGAGTGTTCCAGATAAATATACTCAATAAGCTAGAAAGCTTCACACTATGTAGACATGACTTGCTGCAGTGTGGAAACTGGTTAGTATAGGACCAGTCTTTATGGGACACCTTGTAAGTGGTGACTGGCTTAGCAGAATATGATCATATTGTGTGACTAAGATCCCATTTCATTTAAAGGCATTTTTTTTTTTAAAGCAAAAAAATTTTGCAGCATAAATATAAGTCAATATTATTGTGAGAATCCCAATTTTAGTTGAACTATGTAAGTATATTTAGCAGATAGAAGTATATTTGTTTTTGCAGCACAAATATAAGCTCATATTATTGTGAGATGTTTATCCCAATCTTATTAGAAGCTATGTAAGTATATTCGGCAGACAGAAGCATATACAAATATGCCATGAAAGAGTGGACTTAAGTGGTTGGATGTGCACCAATATTTTTTGATATTTTTGTTTTTTTTATTTTTTGTTGTTTTTTTTACCATTTTACATCCACCACATAGTTGCTGTTTCAAAATTTGTAATGGCAGCACTATGGAGGGTGAAATAACGCAACTCGTAATCACCCTCCATAGTGCTGCCATTACAAGTTTTGAAACAGCCGGCTTGTGCGTGCATTATGGTTGCGTTGAGCTCCATACCACACAAAATACAAGCACTGTTTTGACGTGCTCATGCATGCTTTCCCCATTGGAATCAATGAGGAGAGCGGGTCATAAAAAAGCCTAACACCTGCGATCGCGGAATGAAAAGCTCCGTAACGCAACCCTATTGATGTCTATGGGGGAAAAAAAGTTACGTTTAGCAGACAGAAGTATATATAAATATGCTATAAATATGTGGACTTAAGTGGTTGGATGTGCACCAATACTTTTTTGTTGTTTTGTAATTGATTAAACAGTCCTTTTGTGGTGGGCTTAACCAAAAAAAACCCTTGTTGTATCTAAACTAAACTACCAATAGCCCTTAAAAGGGCCTTTTGCGGGGCATTGCCCCAAAGAAATCAGCTCTTTTACCTGAAAAAAAAAAATACAAACAACCACCCAACAGTAAAACCCACCACCCACACAACCAACCCCCCAAATAAAACCCTTAAAATGGACATTGCCCTTAAAAGGGCTTTTAGCTCTATTGCGGCCCAAACCCTAACCTAAAAATAAAACCCACCCAATAAACCCTTAAAAAACCTAACACTAACCCCTGAAGATCCATTTACAGTTTTGAAGACCGGACATCCATCCTCAATGGCGGCAGTGGCGGAATAGGGATTAATAACTTTAGTATAGTGGGGGCGATGTGGACGGACAGCAGATTAGGGTTAATAATATTAAAATAGTGTTTGCGATGCGGGAGGGCGGCGGTTTAGGAGTTAGTATAGTGACAACGATGTCAGGGAGCGGCAGAATAGGGGTTAATAAATTTTATTAGTGGCACCGATGTTGGGAGCGGCAGTTTTGGGGTTAATAAATTTAATATAGTGTTTACGATGCAGGAGGGCCTCGGTTTAGGGGTTAATAGGTAGTTTATGGGTGTTAGTGTACTTTGTAACAGTTTAGTTATGAGTTTCATGGAACAGTTTTGTTGCGTAAAACTCATAACTACTGTTCTCAGATGGCGGTATGGAACTTGACGTTATAGGGTGTAACGCAAGCTTTTTAGCCTCACCGCAAAACTCGTAATGGCTGCGCTATGGAAGTCCTATGAAAAAATGCGGGACTGACGCTGCGTTACAGGCTAAAAGGCTTGTGGTACAGCAATACCGATAAGACTTGCAATGGCTGTGTTGTATCTGTATAGCAGGACACCACATAATAATAATTTCCTATAATAATATTACCCTAATATGTTTAACCTGCTAACTACTGTCTTTGGGCTGATGGAATGGAAAACAATATATGTAGATATGCTGAGGATTTCTTTTTCATTTTTAACTTTTGCTAAAACTTTGAGAGTGGGTGGCATTTTAAGAGGTAAATGTTATTATTTTTTTACTACTGCAGTGTTTGCTGGCAGTAGGTTAATATAGAGAGAAATCATTGCCAAAGTAAATCTAGATTTTTTTTTACTGTTTTCCATTTCCAGTCCCAGCACATCAATTACCTTATGTCTTACACCCATACTAAGCAAAGCCTCAGTGTATAAATGGGGGCAATTATACATATTTTAAATTGTGCAACGCTACTGAAATGCCTAGCTTTATCACATATTGCATTCCTTCTACCCACCCTGGTATAATTTCACATCTCATGGCTTCCCCTTAACTGACACTTGACTACACACTGCTAAACTTCAGTGACACCTTATCAGAAAAACCTGAATTTAGCTTTCAATCACCATGCCATCAAATTCAGAGTTTTGAGATCTTGATAAATTAAAGGACCTTGAGAATGAAGATACCTTTTAGAGGAAGCCTCCAAGGCAAACACGAGGACATCCAAATCAGATCAGTAAACCAAATCCTGGAAGGCCATGCTGGAGCAATCAGAATTGCTGAGACTTGTTCCTGCTTATTTCTTGTTTTCACTTAAGAGAGCAACACAAATAGAGGAAAGATCAGGCTGAATGACCAAAGAACCACTAGAGCATGTATCAGACTCACCCAAGGGTCCCGAGACCTAGCACAATACTGAGACAGTTTGTGATTCAAGTGAGATGATATGATTTGGTATTGCCTTAGAAGGGCATTTGGTAGGGTAGTGCCCTAAAGTGAAAATAGCTCTTTTGCTAATATTTTTTTTTTAAAAAAACACTCCCAAAAATTCCTTTCTCTAAACCCCAAAGTTTCTATTCACCCAACTTGTCTCTGGCTCCTACATGATCAGCTCCAGTGGTGCTCCTCTTCTTTCTTCATGGAGGCGTTCGTCAAGGGTGGTCCTCTTCATCTTCATGGCGGCAGTCCTCTTTTTCCATCTTCTGTCTTCTGTTTTCCATCCAATCTTCTTCCATTCAATCCTTCTTTATGCGGTCCCCGCCACACACTGAAGCTTGAATGCAAGGTTCCCCTTATTTAGGTGTGCAATGCATTTCTATTGGCTGATTTTTTTTAATTCTTAGAAGTTTGTCCAATCAACCAATAGAATGAAAGCACCTGCGCTACCAGTGAGCACTAAAGCATAGAATCAGAAGGGAACAACTTAGCGCAGGTGAAGGAAAATACACTGTGTACAGCTCAGGAGTAGTAACTGAGTGCTAAGCAGACATCTCTAAATTTAAAACAACAGTAACCATAAAAATATATAATTTTTAAAAGAGCCCAAAAGTGCTGTAAACTGCTTATATAAGTTGTATGGTGTACAAATATATGTCCCTAGACTATGGGGATGCATATGTACATATTCTTTTTTTTATTATTATTATTATTATTATTATTATTTTATAAAGTGGAAACAGAAATACAGTATTTGACCATAATTATACATTCATATTGATATGGAACCATACTACATAACTGAAACAAAACACTTTTCAGCCCAAGTAAAAAGGACATACAAGCAAAACAAATCTTCTTGTATATCTCCTATAACTTAGGTCTTGTTAATCTGGTGCAATCATATAAACAAAAATATTTTTGCTTCGATTACATAATCATATTCTTGTCATATAATTTTTCCAAAGCATTTTCTGATAAACATATTTTACATTTGTACTTAACTAATACTGTCTATGTATCGGCATTCCAATTTGGTCGATAACAAACTTTATGGGGTATATTTATCAAGCTCTGTAGGCTGAAGGCTCACCGGAAACAGAAGTTATGAAGCAGCGGTCTAAAGACTGCTGCTCCATAACTTGTTCCCCTGCTCTGAGGCCGCCGACAGAAATCAACCCGATCGAATACAATCAGGTTTATTGACACCTCCTGCTAGCAGCCAATTGGCCGCGAAACTGCAGGGGTGGCATTGCACCAGCAGTTCACAAGAAGAAAAACAAAGAAAGAGACAGGGTGCATAACCCTTACAAATATGCAGGGGAGGGAAAGGGTGGCCGGGGGGGATGGGGGAACGTTTATAAGATAAATCAGTAAATCGTCTGCAAATAGTGATAAGACTGTTTTGTGTTGCTGTATATTAATACCTGACAATTCCTGTCTCAGCTTGATTGCTAGCGGTTTTATTGAAAGGTTAAAAAGGAGGGACAATAGTGGACAACCTTGCCTTGTTCCTTTCTTTAACTGTATGTTAGGTGTTGGTTCCTTATTTATGATTATATTAGAAGTGGGATTCTTATAAATCAGTTTATAAAAGCATTTATATTACCTTGTAAGCAAAATTTGTCAAGAGCTGTAAATAAATGATCCCACGTTATGGAATCAAATGCTTTTCCGCTGCAAGAACTGCTATATCTGATTTTTTATGCCTTGTGCCCTGTTCTAGTTGGTTCCAACAATAATTTAACATAGTAAATACTTTGCGGATATTTCTGGCAGGGTTGCGTCCCATCATAAAACCTGCTTGGTCTAGTTGTATTACTTTGTGCATAACCTTTTTAAGCCTATTCGCTATAATTGTGGTTAGTATTTTGTAATCATTGTTTAATAGTGATATTGGTGTAAAGGAAGCTGGGTCCTCTGGGTCTCTATTCTTTTTTGCAATTAATATAATAGAAGATGCCACAAAGTATTTAGAATGCATTTCGCCTTTAGTGTAGTAGGTATTGTAAAGGTTAGTAAGAGTAGGGGTTACTTCACTGAATAGCATTTTATAAAATTCTGCAGGTAACATGTATGGTCCCAGAGCTTTATTCAATTTTATCTGGCCTATTGTTTTGGCTACCTCATCTTCCGTTATGGTATGGTTTTGTCAGGCCTTAGTTGTCCATCTGAGGATAATGTGAATTATGAACCATAACTGCTGGAATGATTATCCTAAGAAATGCTGGTTTGTAGCGACAAGATTTCTGGGATTTAACATCAATCACTCAAGAGAGTAATGTAAAAATCCCCAGCAATCAATAAGCATTTTTTGGAAAGTTGGTATAAGAATAATAGAGGTATTGCTGCCACATGTGATGATTACTAAATTTACAGCAGCGCTATTTCCTTAAGTAACCTTTGCAAGGCAAGTGTATACACATAATAACATGGTTAAACTAATTAGGAAGGTAAGTAACATGTTACAAAATAACAGGGCAATAGGTAATTCAGAGTAATTAAGATCATGCGGTAGGCAGAGGTAGGAATCAGAACTCTAAGCAAGTGAGAGAAACCAAAAAGTAGAAAGTAACATTGTAGCTGAGAAGCGTTACCTCAGAGAGTTTATCAGAATGTTGCAGCGGTACACTGAGATGCTGGTGGGTGTGTTCCTAGAAAGTGTGTAACGTCACCACTACTGTAGATCTGGAAAGACAGCTGATAGATCCAGACAGAAACCTCCACAGTTGCCTGCAGCAACGGAACATGCCTGGCGCAGAATCTGGATGAACTTGCAGGCAGGTTAAGATTCTGAGTTTATGGCAACAAGAAATGAGGTTAGTTGAGGAGCAAAGGTAAATGGCTCAGGAAGACTGCAGTAGGAATGTGACTGCAATACCAAGCAGGAAGCTGAGTGTGAAAGGAGATTTTATAGCTGATATTGGAGGAGGTTACATGGATTTAAAGGAGAAGTACACTATACTAAGAAATCTAATAAGTGTTGAAGTGGATTATTCCCATGACAGGTTTAATGTCAAGACATCCTCAGCAAGTCTTGTAATATCTAACTTATCCCAAAATTCTGCTTTACTATAGTTATCTACCTTAGAATTCATATATAATTAAAGGAAATAATCATAGATCGCCTGCTTCACTTCCCTATTGGTTGACACTCTATGCGCTCCTATTTTAATTGAAGCAATATGGTTCTTCTGTGTGTTGTTTTTAATAAGCCTAGATAAATATTTATTATTTATATAGGGCTCACTCGTTTCTATCTTGTTGGGTGGCATTTTGTTTTAGGAAGATATCTCTTTCTTGTTTACTATTTTTGTACTTGTTCCATAATCGAGGATTAGGATTGTTTATATAGACTCTGTAGCTATTTTTTAGTTGATTGGCTAATTTGAGATTTTTCTCTCTACTTTTTTTCTTCCATTTACATGTATATGCCTTAATAGCACCTCTTAAGAAATCTTTTGCTGCTTCCCAGTATGTTTCACTTTTTACTAGGTATGCTCTATTAAACCACTGGTTTTATTGTATTGTCTGCTAAGTATCTAGGAAACATTATTCTACCTGGATCGTTTTTAAATTGTGATGTATTCTGTAGTTCTAACTCGATAATCGCATGATCTGAAACACTGATGTCTTTAATGTCTGAGTTAATATCAAGCCCCAGTAGATTATCTGAAATTAGAAAGAGATCAATTCATGAAAACATGTTAAATGTTTTGTATACACATGAAAATTAACGTATATCTGGATTTTTAATTCTCCAGATGTCATGCAATCTTAGGCCTAGATTTAGAGTTCGGCGGTAGCCGTCAAAACCAGCGTTAGAGGCTCCTAACGCTGGTTTTGGCCGCCCGCTGGTATTTGGAGTCAGTGATTAAAGGGTCTAACGCTCACTTTACAGCCGCGACTTTTCCATACCGCAGATCCCCCTACGCCATTTGCGTAGCCTATCTTTTCAATGGGATCTTTCTAACGCTGGTATTTAGAGTCGTTTCTGCAGTGAGCGTTAGAGCTCTAACGACAAGATTCCAGCCGCCTGAAAAAAGCAGGAGTTAAGAGCTTTCTGGCTAACGCCGGTTTATAAAGCTCTTAACTACTGTACCCTAAAGTACACTAACACCCATAAACTACCTATGTACCCCTAAACCGAGGTCCCCCCACATCGCCGCCACTCGATTAAAATTTTTAACCCCTAATCTGCCGACCGCCACCTACGTTATACTTATGTACCCCTAATCTGCTGCCCCTAACCCCGCCGACCCCTATATTATATTTATTAACCCCTAACTTGCCCCCCACAACGTCGCCGCAAGCTACTTAAAATAATTAACCCCTAATCTTCCGACCGCAAAGCGCCGCCACCTACGTTATCCCTATGTACCCCTAATCTGCTGCCCCTAACATCGCCGACCCCTATGTTATATTTATTAACCCCTAATCTGCCCCCCACAACGTCGCCGACACCTACCTACACTTATTAACCCCTAATCTGCCGAGCGGACCTGAGCGCTACTATAATAAATGTATTAACCCCTAATCCGCCTCACTAACCCTATCATAAATAGTATTAACCCCTAATCTGCCCTCCCTAACATCGCCGACACCTACCTTCAATTATTAACCCCTAATCTGCCGACCGGAGCTCACCGCTATTCTAATAAATGTATTAACCCCTAAAGCTAAGTCTAACCCTAACACTAACACCCCCCTAAGTTAAATATAATTTTTATCTAACGAAATAAATTAACTCTTATTAAATAAATGATTCCTATTTAAAGCTAAATACTTACCTGTAAAATAAATCCTAATATAGCTACAATATAAATTACATTTATATTATAGCTATTTTAGGATTAATATTTATTTTACAGGTAACTTTGTATTTATTTTAACCAGGTACAATAGCTATTAAATAGTTAAGAACTATTTAATAGTTACCTAGTTAAAATAATAACAAATTTACCTGTAAAATAAATCCTAACCTAAGATATAATTAAACCTAACACTACCCTATCAATAAAATAATTAAATAAACTACCTACAATTACCTACAATTAACCTAACACTACACTATCAATAAATTAATTAAACACAATTGCTACAAATAAATACAATTAAATAAACTATCTAAAGTACAAAAAATAAAAAAGAACTAAGTTACAGAAAATAAAAAAATATTTACAAACATAAGAAAAATCTTACAACAATTTTAAACTAATTACACCTACTCTAAGCCCCCTAATAAAATAACAAAGACCCCCAAAATAAAAAATTCCCTACCCTATTCTAAAATACAAAAATTACAAGCTCTTTTACCTTACCAGCCCTGAACAGGGCCCTTTGCGGGGCATGCCCCAAGAATTTCAGCTCTTTTGCCTGTAAAAAAAAACATACAATACCCCCCCCCAACATTACAACCCACCACCCACATACCCCTAATCTAACCCAAACCCCCTTAAATAAACCTAACACTAATCCCCTGAAGATCTTCCTACCTTGTCTTCACCATCCAGGTATCACCGATCCGTCCTGGCTCCAAGATCTTCATCCAACCCAAGCGGGGGTTGGCGATCCATAATCCGGTGCTCCAAAGTCTTCCTCCTATCCGGCAAGAAGAGGACATCCGGACCGGCAAACATCTTCTCCAAGCGGCATCTTCTATGTTCTTCCATCCGATGACGACCGGCTCCATCTTGAAGACCTCCAGCGCGGATCCATCCTCTTCTTCCGACGACTAGACGACGAATGACGGTTCCTTTAAGGGACGTCATCCAAGATGGCGTCCCTCGAATTCCGATTGGCTGATAGGATTCTATCAGCCAATCGGAATTAAGGTAGGAATTTTCTGATTGGCTGATGGAATCAGCCAATCAGAATCAAGTTCAATCCGATTGGCTGATCCAATCAGCCAATCAGATTGAGCTCGCATTCTATTGGCTGTTCCGATCAGCCAATAGAATGCGAGCTCAATCTGATTGGCTGATTGGATCAGCCAATCGGATTGAACTTGATTCTGATTGGCTGATTCCATCAGCCAATCAGAAAATTCCTACCTTAATTCCGATTGGCTGATAGAATCCTATCAGCCAATCGGAATTCGAGGGACGCCATCTTGGATGACGTCCCTTAAAGGAACCGTCATTCGTCGTCTAGTCGTCGGAAGAAGAGGATGGATCCGCGCTGGAGGTCTTCAAGATGGAGCCGGTCGTCATCGGATGGAAGAACATAGAAGATGCCGCTTGGAGAAGATGTTTGCCGGTCCGGATGTCCTCTTCTTGTCGGATAGGAGGAAGACTTTGGAGCACCGGATTATGGATCGCCAACCCCCGCTTGGGTTGGATGAAGATCTTGGAGCCAGGACGGATCGGTGATACCTGGATGGTGAAGACAAGGTAGGAAGATCTTCAGGGGATTAGTGTTAGGTTTATTTAAGGGGGTTTGGGTTAGATTAGGGGTATGTGGGTGGTGGGTTGTAATGTTGGGGGGGGGTATTGTATGTTTTTTTTTACAGGCAAAAGAGCTGAAATTCTTGGGGCATGCCCCGCAAAGGGCCCTGTTCAGGGCTGGTAAGGTAAAAGAGCTTGTAATTTTTGTATTTTAGAATAGGGTAGGGAATTTTTTATTTTGGGGGTCTTTGTTATTTTATTAGGGGGCTTAGAGTAGGTGTAATTAGTTTAAAATTGTTGTAAGATTTTTCTTATGTTTGTAAATATTTTTTTATTTTCTGTAACTTAGTTCTTTTTTATTTTTTGTACTTTAGATAGTTTATTTAATTGTATTTATTTGTAGCAATTGTGTTTAATTAATTTATTGATAGTGTAGTGTTAGGTTAATTGTAGGTAATTGTAGGTAGTTTATTTAATTATTTTATTGATAGGGTAGTGTTAGGTTTAATTATATCTTAGGTTAGGATTTATTTTACAGGTAAATTTGTAATTATTTTAACTAGGTAACTATTAAATAGTTCTTAACTATTTAATAGCTATTGTACCTGGTTAAAATAAATACAAAGTTACCTGTAAAATAAATATTAATCCTAAAATAGCTATAATATAAATGTAATTTATATTGTAGCTATATTAGGATTTATTTTACAGGTAAGTATTTAGCTTTAAATAGGAATTATTTATTTAATAAGAGTTAATTTATTTCGTTAGATAAAAATTATATTTAACTTAGGGGGGTGTTAGTGTTAGGGTTAGACTTAGCTTTAGGGGTTAATACATTTATTAGAATAGCGGTGAGCTCCGGTCGGCAGATTAGGGGTTAATAATTGAAGGTAGGTGTCGGCGATGTTAGGGAGGGCAGATTAGGGGTTAATACTATTTATGATAGGGTTAGTGAGGCGGATTAGGGGTTAATAACTTTATTATAGTAGCGCTCAGGTCCGCTCGGCAGATTAGGGGTTAATAAGTGTAGGTAGGTGTCGGCGACGTTGTGGGGGGCAGATTAGGGGTTAATAAATATAACATAGGGGTCGGCGATGTTAGGGCAGCAGATTAGGGGTACATAGGGATAACGTAGGTGGCGGCGGTTTACGGAGCGGCAGATTAGGGGTTAAAAGTGTAATGCAGGGGTCAGCGATAGCGGGGGCTGCAGATTAGGGGTTAATAAGTGTAAGGCTAGGGGTGTTTAGACTCGGGGTACATGTTAGGGTGTTAGGTGCAGACATAGGAAGTGTTTCCCCATAGGAAACAATGGGGCTGCGTTAGGAGCTGAACGCTGCTTTTTTGCAGGTGTTAGGTTTTTTTTTAGCTCAAACAGCCCCATTGTTTCCTATGGGAGAATCGTGCACGAGCACGTTTTTGAGGCCGGCCGCGTCCGTAAGCAACTCTGGTATCGAGAGTTGCATTTGCGCTAAATATGCTCTACGCTCCTTTTTTGGAGCCTAACGCAGCATTTGTTTGAACTCTCGATACCAGAGTTAAATTTATGGTGCGGCCAGAAAAAAACCCGCGGAGCGTTAACAGCCCTTTTACCGCCAAACTCCAAATCTAGCCGTTAGTCTTTTGCAAAGGGTATTAAGAATTTTAGCTTCTCTTTTAGTGTCTCTGAAATGACTACAACTTAGCCTATCCACTAACGACACTGGTGCCAAATTGAACCCCCCCCCCAGCAATTAGATTCTTCCCTATCTACTTTATAAGTTTATTGTTTAGCTCCTCCCAGAAAACAGGTTATTAGGGCCATAGACATTGCATAAAATAAGATTTAACTTATGTATTTGTATTTGTATGATTAAATATCTAGCCTGCTTATTAATATCCTGTGATATTATATTATAGGGCAAGTTTTTATTTAAGAGCATCACTACCCCCCTTTTCCTACCTTAATATGGAGTAGAGATTACTTCCCCTACCCATCTACTTTTAAGTTTAGCAGTTTCAATTTGATTGAGATGCGTCTCTTGTAGGAACACTATACTTGGATTCATATATCCTAGTTGTTTTAAAATCAGTTTCCTTTTCATAGGAGAGGTTATTCCACCTACATTCCATGATAACAAATTAACATTGTTGGCCATTCTTAATTGTCATTTATACTCATAAAAATGTGGCAGGGGCAAAAATAATATTTAATACCCCCTCCTCCGCCCTCCCTCACCGGCACACGAAAATGTATAACAAAACATAAAAAGATAAAAGTTCAGCTTGGTCGTCGTGTTAACCTCTGAAGCAAACTATTTACTAACAATTAGAGTAAACCATATTCTTTAAAAAAAGTTTCTGTGTTGTACCAATAACCTCCACGCAGATTTTAGCTAGATAGATCATTCTAGCTGGCCATTTGGCCTCAAGGAGTTTGGTGCAAAAAGGTGCCATCTCACGTGTTTTATTGCTTGTTTCTGCTGAGAAAATTTGGAACAAGAAGATTCTGCTGTGGCCTATTACTACTTTCTGCCTCTTACGATACTGTCTAAAAATCTTCACCTTATCTTGAAAGTTTAACACTTTGATCATAATTGATCTGGCTTTTTGATGTTCTAATTCTGGCCTCCTAACACCTATCCTGGGTGCTCTCTCGATTTTAAGTGGAATCTTATCTGGGGTCATACCTAAGCATTGTGGTAATATTTTGCTGCAAAATGAGCCAGATCTTTGTATTCACTAGACTCTGGAAGTCCTATCACCTTAATATTATTCCTTCAGGCTCTATCTTCAAGATCTTCTACTTTGTTCTATAAGGCTGTCAACTGTTTGTTTTGAGATAACACAGTTTGGTCTATATTATATACTTGGTCTTCTACATTGGATAATCTCAATTCGGCTTCAGTTAGCCTATTGGCATATTGTCTGATCTCATTTGATAAAGTACTGATTTCTTGTTTGATATTATTAAATTGGGGTAGAATAAGGTCAGATATCTGTTGTAGCAATTGGTGAGGTTCTGATATATTTATGTAAAACTCATCTAGACTGATTTCTGTAATATGTTCAGTTAAATTTTGTTAAGGTGTTTTTTGTCTTTTATTTTGGCGGGTGATCTATGTTTAACACATTTTTCCATAAGTGGGGGTAAGTGGATGGGATAATAATCCAAAATGTGAGTGTGTTCTCTGTGGTCACTTGCGTGTAAGGGAAGAAGCATAGCTAAATGAGCTATGAAACGCTTAATTTATTTAATTATGCCTAATACTTAATTAAATGTGCCTGTGTTTCCAGGTGAATCTTTGTGCAGTGTCTGAAAAAAATAAGAAAAAAAATAAAAAATGTGTGTACAACTAGCCACCCTGAAGTCCAATAAGAATCTTAACATGTATAGCTCTTTATATATTTGAAAGTCTGATGTACTTAACCTGTTTTACCAATTTTAAACCTTCAGTCCAATCTCAACATTGCTTCAGTGCGTGTGTGCCCTATATATTATTTGTTTCCAGGTTAGGGAGACCTGGTTTAAGCCTTTATGTAGAAAGCTATGTAATACG